>NW_028301536.1:19517500-19647500 GCF_042242905.1 Orbicella faveolata | reverse complement strand
CCTGGTGCTATGAGCCCATCATCATCCAGCTTATCGTACACTGCATTACGCATGCCTGAAAAAAACTTATTGGTTATATATTGAGTGCTGTGAAATATGGGAATACAAAGGCAATCAAAGGCTGTAACAGAAAGTAGGACGTTACCCTGACATGAGTCCCTTGTTGGTTTTTCAAATGTCTCTTCCTGGTCCATTCCTTTCTTGGATTCTTGATCACGGTATGATCGATAAAACACAGACCTGACAATCGTATAAAAGCACTTTGTTAACATATATTTGACTGCTTGCTTTACTTTGACAAGGCCACATGGTTAAGTAAAGACCCCAAGGGAACTGGATTCTCAGGACATCATACATGTATCCGAGAGGGCAATGTTTTACAGGTTGTATCCAATAGTTCTGTAGTGGCATACTGAACAAGAGAGCTGTGCTATTATTTTACCTGTAAAGTCCTCTGTCAATAGCTGAAGCATTCATGATGACTGAATCTTCCTGGTTGTACCCAGTGTAAGATGCAATAGCTGCTATTGCATTGATTCCTGAGGAAAAAAGTAAATAAAGTATAAACAATATTAACAAGCAAAGAGAGAGAAATAGAGGGTAGTAATACACGAGTAAATGGATGATCAGTTTGTGTGGCTAACAAGGGAAGACATTTCTATATTCATTATGATGCTCTACTTACCAGCAGGCAGTTCTCTGAATCTGAGGTACTCCATGGAACGTGTAGTGACCAGAGGCTTCTGAGGGTAGTACAACACATGGGCCAGTGTGTCCATACGGACGTGATAGTTGGTAATGTACACACCCATGGCTTGTTTTCCCATAGCAGATTGGTATGTGTTACGAGGAGACTGTTAATAATAGGTGACAGTTAATAAAAAGTCAACACGTCAAGGGCATGACGGCTTCTCCGCCCAAGCTTAAGAACCTCTTCGGTGTTAAAAAATTCTGATCTGTGGTTTTACACTTCTTCAGCAATTTCATGAGGCTGTCAAATCAACAAGCTCAGCAATCTTTGCAACAGTTTATCTAATGAGACAACACTGATTGCTCTGCCTCACAGCCTAACTTTGCATGGTTTGGAATGGCCCATAAAAGGCCATAGAGAACTAGGCATAAGATCCATGTAATGTTTTCAACAATTAAACAAACTCTTTTGAGAAATTTGGACCAGATGGTTCTAAACCAAGATCAAGTATTGCTGAAAGTTCAAACAGTGAACTCTTGTTCAACACACCTGATTGTGATCAGGGAATGGAATGATAGACGCACAGACTCCAAGGATCATGGCAGGATGAATTTCACAGTGTGTGTACGTTGAACAGTAAGCTTGACCCTTCTCTACCAGTTCATCTGGAGTCATGGCCACCATAACCGTCTCCTCTTCATTGACATCAATATACTCTACAATTCCACCTGCGACTAAATCCTGCCAACTACAAAGAAAACCAAAAACAAGAATCACTGATGAATGAACAGCACTGATGACTGGACAAGGTTGATATTGCATCACTGCATTGACAACTATGATAACCTCTGTCCAGTGAGAAGTTGGTGTCTTGCAGCTCTCACACTCAAATTTAACTTCGGCTTTTCACTTCAGCATACAATTCTTTGTTTCAGTTACTTGTTACTTAAACTAGGGTTACAAAGAAAAAACTGATATGCTTTTCAATTGACTTGTTTTATATTTAATAAATAGAAAACGTATACCGTGTTTCTATTAATTTTTAGTATAAATCTACTAGCATACTATCATGAATGCCATTCTCTGATTGGCTATGCTACTCACTATCTATTCTGTGATAGATAGTGAGTAGTGTAGCAGTGTGCCCTTGTTAACAAAATGACGGCCGTTTCTTGGCATTTTCAAAGTGTCTGTGAAGAGGATTAAGATAAAGTTTCAAACGACTAGTAGAGTTATACTAAAACAATTAAATTATTCGCTCTAGATTTCTATGCATGATAGTTGAACAATTGATTGATGGTAGTGATTGACGGTAGCAAAAAACGCATTTGTTGGTTGAGCTTTGAATTTTAGAGTCTGCATGTTATTGAAAGGTGCAGTAATAGAAACACTCACGAAATTCAAATCTCAACTAACGAATGCGTTTTCCGCTACCGTCACTCAAATGTTGGGCAGCTCCTCCCAGCTTCCGACTGTGTTATCTGAACTGTGCTCAATGATTTGATTTGATTACCGAGCACTCCGCAGTTGTCAAAGCTGGGAGGAGCTGCCAAACATTCGATTGACTGTAGCGAAAAACGCATTTGTCCCTGAACTTTGAATTTTAGAGTCTGCATGTTATTGAAAGGTGCAGTAACAGAAACACTCACGAAAGTTTGAGAGAACTTGAAAAAACTGTAGAAACAGTCACCTGTTGGCTCATGTTCCCACAGCATTTCTCGTTATCCCAAACTTCCACTAGTGTCTCTGTTAAAACATTAGATTAGGAGCTCGAGATTTCTATCCCGTGATAGTTGACAAGGGTGCAGGTGAGTCAACTATTACGCATAAAAATGGAGAGCAAATAATCTAATTGTTTTAGTATAAATCTAATAGTTGTTCAAAACTTTATCTAAATCCTCTTCACAGACACTTCGAAAATGCCAAGAAGCAGCTGTCATTTTGTTAACAAGGGCACACTGCTATGCTACACACTATCTATCACAGAATAGATAATGTGAAGTTTATATGAAATAATTCATATATGAACTGCGGTTGTAGATGAAGGTGAAGAATGATCATCGCAGTTAATTTTCCAATTTAAGCAATTGGAAAGAAGACCTCGCTCCCAATGTGTGGCTTCATAGCTCAGTTGGTAGAGCATCGCACCGGTATTGCGGAGGTCACGGGTTCGAATCCCGTTGAAGCCCTGATTTTTTCAGGCTTCTTCTTTCCAATTGCTTAAATTGGAAAATTAACTGCGATGATTATTCTTCACTTTCACAGAATAGATAGTGAGTAGGGTAGCCAATCAGAGAACGGCATTCGTAATAGAACACTAGTATATTTAAACTAAAACTCATTAGTAGAATTCTACTAGTATACTAATGCAAATGCTGCAATCTGATTGGCTGAGCTACTTGTATACTATCAGCCATTAGAGTGCAGTAGCTGTCGGTCGTCCATGAAATGCGCGTTTTTATCGTTTTCCCGAAGTTTTGGAAAAAAGCTTAGACGTAAATGGACAATTAAATTCCTGAGAAGACTAAAAGAAGGACACAAACGGATTCTTGACTTTAAAAACTTGAAATTATTGAAAAACCGTTGTGCACGCGTATTTGTAAACAACTGCAAATTTACCAATGACAATTCAATACGAGCGATTTTGTTTTGGAAACCATTATTTGCGTTACTTTAAGTTAGAATTCTACTAAAACAATTAAATTATTCGCTCTCGATTTCTAGGAGGCGATAGTTGATTCGGCCTACAGTCTCATCAACTGTCACTCATAGAAATCTCGAGCTCATAATCTAATTGTTAAATAGAAACCCAATTTTAAACCAATCAGTGTGCACATTTTTGGGGGGCTATTTACTTAATATTTATGACCATAAACTCACCTGTAGCTGTTGTACTCTCTCTCCTTCAGCTGATCAATATGATGTTTCTTGAGCAACAGCCTCTGGTTTTCAACAATCAACAGTGGGCGGCAAATTCGACCTGCATCTGTGTAAATCCTGATCTCTCTTTCTCTGAAGTCCCTTACCATAGAAACCTAAAAAAAGTACCAGGTCCACAATACAGTAGTATCATACTCTATTTATTTGTTTTTGTTAGTACATGTAGTTGTTGCATGTGTATCAAAGTTACTGAATTTTCCCTACTGTGTAGTTCCAGAAAATATCCATGCCTCACCCATGGAAGGGATTTATTAAAAGGTTGCCACCCCTCTAGAAATTACAGAATCCTCCCCACCCCCAGGAAATTTCAAATCCTTCTGTGGGGGGGGGGGGGGGGGGGTAGGGAGGATGAATATTTCCTGGAACTACATAATGTTAATTATATAAATCAGTCACATGTATGTCTCAAAAGGAGAAACTGCAGGATCGACTTCTTTACAAAGTGCCATTCAACAATACCTCAGATACAATGATGTCCATCTGTCTCCTCAGCTTCCTGAGTGTGCCCATAAGTTGATCTGGATCACGGTGAATTCCTACCCAACAGCCATTCACAAAAATCTTGGTTGCACTAAAAGGAAAAAGGTTTAAATGTCATTCATGGAACAACAGTGTAATGAACTGAGATAGCCAGGTATATTGTATAGAATTTGATTTCAAGATGAATGAGACTCTTACTTGCTGATGGCTGAAGGTGTGATTTCTTCCAAATTCTCCATAGTCCACTCCTCCAAAAACTCTAAGATAGGACTGGGTTGGGAACCAACAGAGATGTATGCCATCAAAGCTAAGTTCTTCACCAGACCAACCGCGTGACCTTCAGGAGTCTCAGCAGGGCAGATCATACCCCAGTGAGTGTTGTGAAGCTGACGAGGTCGTGCAAGCTTACCCTCTCTACCAATTGGTGAGTTTAGACGGCGCAAGTGGGATAACGTGGAAGCAAATGTTAGTCTGTTAAGAACCTGGGACACCCCTGCTCGTGACTGATGTGCTTTCTTTTGATCACCCCAGTTTCCAGTCGCCAATGAGTATCTAAGACCATCTGTGATCACTTTAGGTTTGAGTGCCAGCTCAATGTTGAAGTCCTGCAAAAGGAAGTGATATTATGGAATACAACTGCAAGAATTTCAATCACCTTGTGAGGAAGCTGAAAAAAGGTTTTTTTGTGTTCCCTAGTTACAACTAGGGAACACAAATCTTCTTAAAACTCCCAGCAGTTTTAAATACAGTGTAATCAGTTTTTTCATATATTGAACTTTTCGGGAACAACCAACACTTGCAGTAGCACTGAATGATGTATTTAAAAGAAATGTTCGGCCATATAAGACAGGGTTTTAGGTCATAAACAACTATCTGAGGCTGACCCAAGCAACTGATAGAAAACCACAGCTGATTTGGCAAGGCTTTTATAGTCCACTGATGCTTGTAAGACAACTCCTGTAAGCAGACACTTTTTCTGGTCTCAAGAGTGTCTGCTAATGGGAGGTTTGACTGTATCAACCAACAACAACTCCTTATTGAACACTGAATTAAAGTCTGCATGCGAGCCAAGTGGCCCATCAGGCCGGAGCTTATCCCGGTTTCTGTAGCATGAAGTGACTAGGAGTATTTCTACTCTCCACTGGATGGGATGCTAGTCCATCGCAGGGTTACGGCCAGCATTAAGTTCACCAGTACCCATTTATACACCTGGGTGGAGAGAGGCACTGTGAGAGTAAAGTGTCTTGCCCAAGAACACAACACAATGTCCCTGGCCAGGGCTCAAACCTGGACCGCTCGATCTGGAGACGAGCGCACTAACCATGAGGCCACCGTGCACTAAACACTGAATTACAAAATGTTAAAAATGGCAATACCTTTCCTCTATCAATAAACTTCTGAGCATACATTCTGACTTCTTTCATAAGATTTCTGAACAGTCTGAAAACAAAATTAAACAACATGCATTACCGTAAAATCCCACATTAAAGCCCTCCTATCCCCGCCCCCGTTATAAGCCCCCCGGATATAAGCCCTCCTATCTCAGTGCGAACAAAGATATTATTCCAGATATAAGCCCATCCAATGTATAAGTGCATCCTTTCGCATTTCTTTACAAACATCAAAATCTTTAAATTAATTGAAAGTTATAGGCTAATAGGGTAACAGGGTAATAAGAGCGGAGCTCCGGCGGCCCAAAGGGCCACCAAGCGGAGCCCCATACTCATGTAGGAAAGAAAAGGAAACCCATGAGTTGATTTTCTCACGGTTATCATGGCTAGCGGTATTGCTCGTGGGCACGTACGCACGACGACAACGACGACAACAACGGCGGAGTTGCCCAACATGGCAGCCATACTCCAAATAATAGGTTGACAGAGACATGCAGCCTTGGTTTACCGTGTACTTCCTTGATATTGGACATCCATGTTATGATAAATTGACACCTGTCAAAACAAGGTATCCGCTGACCAGTACCACGTTACCATATCGCGGGCTCAAGATTACAGCTCCTCGAGGTCACGTGGTTTTTTGAAGTTGACCGCTGACCAAGTGCTGGTTATCGATTGGATCGCGGGTTCATATTGGGTTAGCTTGTTGGAAACAGGGCAGGATTGTTCAGAAGCCGGTTTACGCTAACCCAGGATTAAAGTTAATCGAATTGTAACTTTTTCTTCTATACAAATGTTTTTTGCTGCTTTGTTTTGTGTACATGGTGATTATTAAAACTCAAAACAGAAGGCCAAACAATATACAGAAACCTCACCGCAAAGTTACAAAATTCAAATCAAAATTCTACCTTTTTCTGGGTTAGCTTAATCGGGCTTTGAACAACCCGGCCCAGGAGCTACGCTTTTAGGCTGGCCTTAATCTATATATTAGGGTAAACAGGGTAACAGCTCTAAACGTAATGGTATGTTAGTTTCAATTCGTTTCTCAGATACATTTTATCTATTCATTCCAAAAAATTTTTATGCAGCTTATATGTCCCCCCCCCCGGATACACATGTGTAAGCCCCCCTGTTTATAAGCCCACCCAAAACCCCTTATGAAGTGATATAAGCCCTGGGGCCCGTTTCTCGAAAGCCCCGCAAACTTTTCAGGCCCAGAAAGCCACAGCAAAATCTCAAATCTTATGATTACAGAACTGTTTATTCCCATATATGTATATTCCTAACATGAAGAGAGGTTCTCTTCATACAAAAAGTTTCAGGTGTATATACATTTGTACCTCTCTGTTTTTAGACACAGACTGGTTAAAAATGACTTTCCAGGCCCGAAAAGTTTGCGGGGCTTTCGAGAAACGGGCCCCAGGGCCTTAACATGGAATTTACAGTATTTAACAGATAAATTAAGTAAGCCTTGACTAAGGCTTCGTAAAGTAGAAAGCACACAACAAAATGAAAACCACATGAAAGGAGTTCCAATTCCATTGAAACCTGTACTGCACCCACTGCTTTACAATTATTGTTCCAACAATGTACATGCACATGTACATATACTTACCCCCTGAAGAGAAAAGCCAGCAACGGCCCTGCCAAGTCAAGTCTCTTATTTCCATAATGATCACGATCATCCAGTTCCCTCCGACCAAGTGCTGCAAGCAATAGCCTATGAACCATGTAGCTGTACAGAAGATACCACACAACTTGTTAAAAAATTTAGCCATGTAAATTATTGTATAAATTATTTGGGTGGCAAGGATGCTCACAAAAAGGAAGATATCAGGGCTCAAAATAATTTTTGGACCGTCGCCAGTTATGTTGACCGGCCAAAGTAATTTTAGCTTGGTCACATCTCGTTTCTGACTGATCAAGGTATTTTAAAAAAATTAAAGTAATGATGGCCTATGAACAGCTTAGAATTTAACCAAAGATAGCCTTAGCAGGGCTCAGCAGCCCAATGAAGTGGCCCGCTGTCAGTGGAATTCTTTCATTTCTGCCAAAGAAAAAGATTGATCAAACTTTGAACTTTGCGATTGGTATATTGAATTCAACGAGCTGTTGTTTACATGCTCTACAAAGTATTTGTGTCCATGAAACGTAAATGAAACAAAACATGCATCAACATATCCTAATTTTGGGTTTCAGAAATAACTAGGTAAACAAATATAACCGAAGAAGAAGTTTCTTTTTCCTCGATCCTCACCCATGCCAACACACAACAAATTGTTGCATTACTGCAAATATGGCTACAGTTCCACAGCACATGTTGGGAAGTTTCTTAATGATGTGACTAAAATTAAGTTCTAAAGACTGTGTAAGTCATCAAAAATCTAAACTCTGTTGTGGTCATATATAGAGAGTCTTCGTTCATTCGGTAGATTTCGGTCACGTGCTAAGCAACGAGTTGAGAGTGTCTCAAATTTCATTCGCAAACAAAATAACTTAACAGATACTGTACAGATAAGGCATTCAAATTTCTGTTGGTTTATAATTATTTTCATCCATTTTGTAACAGTAACTTTTTGTGGCTAGTGTTGCTAGGCAACACTAGCCACTATGTTATTTCAGTTGGTTCTGATTTAGACACTGGGTTCGCAATCAATGTTACATTTATGGCTTGATGGAAACAAAGCAGACTGCAGGCAAGTTCGGATGTCCTGGAATCCCATAGTACTTAAGTAAAACACTTGACAAATGAGCGAAATGTTTTGTTTAGACATCTTGTTCGTTGATTTTTGTGTCAAAAAAGTGAAAGAAACAACAAATGTCTTGACATACGCTAACAAAGTGTGACAGTTATGTAAATCTAAAGCGTCACAAAAAGCTGAATGTGGTCGGATTCCCTTTGCTGTATGGATAACCTCTGCCTTTTGAAAGGCTGAATATTTTTCCAAATTGAAACCTTTGCCTTTGGAACAGATGAATTTTTTTTTTCAAACAGATAGCAGCGGCTGTTTGAACAGCTGAATATTTCCTGCACAGATAACCCCAGTCATTTGAATGGCATCCTGTCGATCTTAAAGGCATGACAAACGGCAAGAGAACAAAACAGATACTGCTGGTGTACTTTTTCACATGGGTAATAATTATTGTATTTTTACAAAGATATAAAATCTAAGATTTATTACATTTGAGGATCTGATTGTTTATTCAAGAATGAATTGCATGACAGTGTCAACATGATGTGACCGGTCAACATTATTGGCGAGTGAAGTTTTTGGCCGGTCAAGTCACCATTCTGTCTGGACATGGTCTGTTGACTGGCCGTTATTTTGAGCCCTGAGATATGATCCCTCACCCTAAGAAGTAAGCTTTCTTGGTTTCACAGAAATCACTGACACCAACATGAGGAAGCATTTCCTTCTGAAGGATTTCCTTTGCATATTTGATACGCTTCTCCTTTGTCACACCAGGCCTGGCACCACGTGAGCCAATGAAGTTTAAAGCTACATTCTGTTCCTGTATCACAAAAGCTTCATCTAGTGATGGTTTTACCTACAGTCGTAGCAAAGAGAAACAGCAGATAAGCAATAAATAAAAGAAATCAGGGGTTCCATTAACAAAAGGTCTGGATAGTAGCAGACATGATAAAATATTTAGAAACAACACAACATTTTTAAAAACCTAGGAAGGCAACTGGTTTTAACAGGTGAGCAAAACTATTAGAACTGAACTTCTTTGTAAGAAAAACGTTCTGCAGATGGTCAAACCAGCCAGGAAAATTGTCCTCACAGCCAGTTAATTTGCCAAGTGCCTGGCCCTTAATAAAACACCTGCATAAATAACATAATTATACCACTGCTCTGTCAGTACGGTCTAGGTGCAGTTCTCTTTAGAAATAATGTGATTTATATTTCAATGATCTCATATTCTGCTGTATGACTAGTCTGTGAGATTTTGGACAGTATTTATAGGGTTGTTGCCAATTTGTTACTTGAACTGTTTCCACCAAAAACGTTTTATAACAAGCACTATTACTAAAATTGGTTCTCACCATTTCCATCATTTCTGGATCATCAAAGTCATAAATAATATGTTCCAAAATGTCACGATCAGCCACAAAACCTAAAGCTCTGAACACAATCATAATTGGGATCTCCTGTCTGATGTATGGTAATGATCCAACAATCCGTTGACCAATGGCACTTTTGCGACCTCCCTGGCTTCCCTTTGCCAACATGGATACCCACATGGTGCTAGTGGGGCGTGAAGAATGTTCCAGGCAGGACCTGATCTCTGCAGTAAATGAATACTTTGAATCCTTTTTGGAGAATACATAAACTGTATTCGTAGCCATTTTCTCTTGAGCGATAAGTACTTTTTCAGATCCGTTGATAATGAAGTAGCCCCCTGGATCCAAAGGACACTCGTTAAGTTCTGTTAAGTCACGATCTGTCAGACCATTCAGGAGACAGTAAGTGGATCGCAGCATGATTGGTATTTTACCAATGAACATTTTACTGTGTTGTGTGACTTGAGGGTCATCATCTTCCCTGATCATTGTTTTTGTAATATCAACATATAGGGGGGCTGAATAACTGCAAACAAAAAAAGTGGAAAATCAAGTTTGACACAACCTTGATCACCAAACAGTACCAAACAAACTGGATTTTGCACACTTTGACAGTTTGTCATTATACTGAAAAGCAACTTTCCAGTTATATCATTTTGAAATAATGGACAAGAGGTAAATCAGACATACATAGAGCTACATGTACATGTAAAACACATTAAAAGATTGTAGTCTTTCGTGTGGTAACCATTCACTGTTCCACTCACGTTAAATTCCTAAGTCTTGCTTCATTCAGCATCATGGGGCTTGGAGCACCATCTTTTTCCCAATGTGTTGGTTTTGATAGATAAATTTGTTCAAACTTCAGTAAGAATCTTGGCTGAAAGTAAATTATTCTACATCAGAAAAGACAAGTATGTTTTTTATACTGTAGTAATGTTCAAGTCAGGCATTGCTAATAACTTTGAAAATCAGAATGCTGGACTCTTGAACAACTGCACTTTTCACCTTTCATCTTTCAGAACAAAAAAAATTCCTTTCAAGGGTTTTCATCTTGACGTGAGCTGTTTACATGAAAAAAGATACATCAGTCACCTAGGGTGACCCTTAAATTCCAGAAGTCCATCAATCCCTGCTAAATAGAACGTTGTATTCTACAGGTGAAAAGAAGAGGGGCAGCCAAGCAATCCTCATAACATGACAAGAGTAGAAGATAGGAGAAATGAGGGACTGATGAGCATGGTGAGCGAGAAGACTAGAAGGGGACAGGGGCGGGGGAAGGACTGTTAAGTGCTTGCTAATAAAACCCTGAGGAGTGTAGTCTTATATTTAAGTTACACAAAAGCATGGATTCTGCTGAGCCCTAGTGTATAATTTTTTCACAAGCAATGTTTGTCACTGTCAGTTATTCCTAAATATATGACAAAACTGACTACATTAGACATAGATCATAGTCACACGACCTTGTGAAACAAATCTATAACAACATTCTTGATCATGATTGGTTCTCTACATGCCTATTTGTCGCGTAATCCATGTGCAATCACATGGGTGACCAATTCCAGGTTACAATTTCAACTTTTGAAGGGAAATTTAGGAGCCCCTGGGTACAGAGTCTTGATGTGCCAGTTCCAAACAGTCCTGTGAATGCTGGATCCTGATTGGACAAAAACAAATCCTTAGTCCCCCAGGGCTCCTCGCTTTCTCTCCAACTTTTCTTTGCCGATTTTTACGCCCTGCTTCGATTTTCCCTTGCCCCTACTAACTACCCCTGGCTTTCTGAGGATGACACAAGGAGAACAACTATCAACAATCACGCCAAGTTCCACATCAGCCACAGCCAATTTTAATAAAATTTACATTTATTATCCCTGGCATGATGTCCTTTATAGAATACCTCTAATTACAATGATGCATGTCTGCAATTTCTTTTTATTTTGGTACCAATATACAAGGGATGGAGAGAGCTTACTCGGCAATTTTCGTTTTTTTAACAAGGGTCAAATTAAAAAATTGCAGTCGTTTGCAACAAAAATTGCCCAGTGTGCACCGGGCTTCATTAAGTTAACTTTAAAAATACAGTTCAATCATAGTGTGTATGCTTACAGGAGTTTCCGTGTCAGCAGTCATGTGCAGCGACTCCGCTTGCAGGTCAATCTCCGGGGAGTCTTCTACAATTCTCTGTACAGACATCTGGATAAACTCGTCAAAGGAATCCAACTGCTGCCGAACGAGACCTTTCTCATCAAAATACGAACTGATGACAATCCAACAGGCTTCCTGCCATAGATCCCGAGTAATT
Organism: Orbicella faveolata; assembly: GCF_042242905.1. Lineage (NCBI taxonomy): Eukaryota > Metazoa > Cnidaria > Anthozoa > Scleractinia > Merulinidae > Orbicella > Orbicella faveolata. The sequence goes on along the minus strand of NW_028301536.1, from coordinate 19,635,630 downwards.
TCCTCACCCTCTTCCTCTCCATATCCACCTTCTAGAAGTATGAATGGATAAAAAGGCAACTCGATGTTTTGATCGAAATTTGTAGATAAAAAGCAACCAATAAAGTAACTGAATCAACAGCTTATTTCTTACCGTCATCTGGGTCATACATGGCTGCCAGATAATCGTTAGTTACTTATGAACTTGGTGAGGTCTTGACTTTGGAAGATGACGGTGAAATGTTACCGATTCACATGGATTTCTTCCGCTACCACTATATAACCGCTCGCTTCCGCCATTACAGACGTTGCGCGAAGCGTCCGAGGGGAACCTGGGATTTCAAGAAAGACAATGCGAAGGTGCAATGCATTATGGGATGAAGAATGGACTTAACGAAAAAGACGCCAGAAGTCAGCACAACAAAAGGCGGGATTGTTCTTACACGACAAGCTTGAGCACTTCATGAAAAGCTTACTATGGAACCATAACATTGTATTCAAAGGTAACCAACTACTTTCGTTTTCTCGTGCATTTGTTTGGTGTTGTTACGCAATGTTACGGTAAACTCAAAAGTTAACACTTTGATGAAGTCCTCCAACCTAGTGAACTCTGGGTTTCGATGGTAACCACCGACCTACAAGAGAGCACGCTTTATCTTTCAAAACCAGGGGTTCACAAAGTCGAAAAGATTCGCCAGTACCTCGCTGATTATTAATTCATGGCGACTGATCGATGAGTTACCGGCAAATGCGCCAAGGAAATCGACATGAAATTTGACACGTCGTTTTCGAGGTTTAAAGTGAGTTCATCGAGGAAGCTTCGCACGCCATTTCTATTAGACTTTCTAGAAAGGTAATTTCCGGTTATGGATTGACCTTCATTTCTCTCGTTCAGTGAAATCTTAAGTTTACGAATTAGTTTAAACGTTTTGTTGTATTCGGGTACAACCTGATCTAGATCTAAATGATGAGGTACAATTTTTAACAAGATTTATAGATTTAACGCGATATCTGATCTTCAATTAGAATCTTTTGGTTCTTTCGATTCCGCAATTAACATTTCTTTCACTTAAAAACAGAAAACAACAATTGATCGAGAATTTGATATTGCATGCATATTACATGTGCGGCTTTATTTTAGTGTAAAAGTACGCACATTACACACACAAGGTTTCACCTTGTACGAAACTAAACTATCGAGATGCTAAGTTAAGAGCCCTTCCCGTTCACCGTGTGTTCAGAAAATAATGGTTGGTAAATGTAAACAAATTAGGCTGTCAGGGTAGTTTCTAGAGCGCTGATTTACTGGGATTTTTTCAATGGTTTGCAATAATGTTCTGAAGGATATTATATAGAAAGTAAACTAATTTAAGAAGAAATTCCCAAGAGCCGTATTTACTCATATTACGCTGATGTTCAACAACAACAACAATCTTTATTTCGTGCCCAGAAAAATTTTACGATAAAAATAAATACATGCAATGTGAAAAAATAACAATGAAAAACAGGGCACAGCCACTTAGAAATAGCTAAGGCTAATCGAGCTAAGTGGCTGGGCCAAGCGGGAAAAGAACATTGCAATAAAGTTACAGAATATAAAACAGGACACGATTTCATTCACACACACACATACAGAGAACGAAACAAAGAAAAAAATGAGTGTGCATCAATGTACCAGTCAGTAGTCAATGCATTCAAAACAGGCCAATGTTCTTCAAATGACGATGAGTCAAAGCTGCTTAGTAATAGAGGTGTTGTACGCATAATGAACATTATTTGTCAACGATCGACAAGATTGTTGACTTACTTACCATTTATAACCGCTATTATTTTGATTTTCACATGATTTTAAGATTTCCAACTTCTTGTAAATAAAATATTTAGTATATTATTTTGGAAGCATTTGCACAAGTGGCACTTACATAGGTAGACATGTTTACCACTAATATACTAAAACCAAAGCAGATTTTTTACGGAAAGAGCATCGTGTCAACATTTTCAAGAAGTCTGTATTAGTAGTGATCAGAAATTCTGCTGAATCATGTAGCAAAAACAGTTTGACTTGTTTCATGATATACAAGAATGACAAGGCAGGCAAGGGGTCTAACATTTACAATGGAGAGGCCAAAATAACAATAGTCAATGATCTTTAATGGTGTAGGTTCTCTGTTGTTTGTGGGACTAATACAATAGAATATCTTTTGCATTTGTTTTACAATGATGTATTTGTAGACTGTTTGGGAAATTGTGTCTTGCCTTGACTAGATTGAAAGAATTTTTACCATCCAGAGGGTGGCAAAGGGTTTATATATGACACGTGAAGAGGGCAAAAATTGGTATTTGACAGGATGCATGAATTTATTTTAAAAAGTATGGTTTAAAGAAGCTAAAAGTCTATGTGACATGTGAATGTTGTGAAAATCCCAGAGTGAAACAGAATCATAATCTTCCCTTTACTACCCTCCACCCAGAGAAATCTGAAATCAAAATTTTACATTGACTTGATGCAAGAGATGGCGTCAAGCAAGGATATTTTTGTGGTCATTGCTGCAGAGTTTTGCAGCTCTTTACTCCCTTGTTTTTTTGGTTTTTTTTTTTGGTATCAGTGCTGCATTTTAAATAAAATTATTGCTTAACATTGGATGCTATAAAGTTAATTTAAGTTAAAAATTGGCTACCAATTTCTCAAATTACCCCCTTTTCTTTACATATTTTCTTTATTATGTTATTCATGACTTGTTGTGAGTGGTTACAGCGCTTTTTTCTTTACCTGAACACAAGGTTTTAAGTTTTCTAAACTAAGTAATGCATTTTGCTTTTTGTCGAGAATTGGTTTTGTGAATGAATTTTTTTCATCCTTTTACCAAATTTTGTTGTTTTAATGAGAAGTGGAAAGAGGAGGGATTTGAAGAATCCTGGCCCACAAAGTATTTCCCATTTTTGAAAACTTTAGACATATAGATGTTTCAAAACTACTGCTGCAAGGTTTGTCACGGCGATGATATTATTTTAACATTTAATTTTTCTGGGCTCTTTTCTACCGCAGGAAACAACTACCAGTGAATTATGGGCATTTCTGCAAGCATAGCAAATTCTTCGAGAAAGTACCGCACAAACGGTGATTTACCACACCGCCAGAGGTCCAGCAAACATTCATCCATTGAAGTTGGTGATGAACTTGAAGATGATACAGCCAGTGTGTCAAGCTTTCGACCTTCAAGCCCATTAGCTCATCAAGATGCAAGAGCCTTTACTTTAGATATGCCACATACAAAACAGCGAGACTCTAGAAACCAAGTAGACAGACGTAGTTACAACAGCAACATTGAGTCCAGCTATCCTGGTAATAGACGCAGTTACCATGCTGGTAGTGTGGAACGTAGTTCCAGAGCTGGGAATGGTTCGCATTCCTCATACAGTGTTCGAGATCCAAGCTCCAGAGCTTTGGTTTCTCAGAGTGCTTCAAGTGTCTATGGTTCAAGGCTGGGACCTGTCCGTACCATGCGAGACGTCCGAGAGTTTTTGTTGAGTAATCCAGAGCTCCTAGCTGGCAAGAAGAACAGACAAATGAGGCAGTCTGGAGATAGTGATCTGTATGGATTATCTAACAATCACAAGCAGATGAAAACAAAACAGAGTGTTTACATGGGACTCATAAACCCTCCAGTTGTCTACGGAATTGGTGTCAGGCCAGACAATCGACAACTTCGAGTTGATCAAAAGCTGTATCTCAACCTTGTTTACCCTACTATTAGACCAAAAGAGTATCATCAGCGTGCTATAAGATCTCGTCCTCCCCTTAAACAAGAAGGCATGGTTGTCGTGAGGAAAGATGATCATTTGCGGCAACCAAATGGATATATGAAAAGGCCTCTACCGCGGATGGAAGTGTCAAGACTACACGAACCCTCCAAGGTAATGAATTCCCCTGAATCAGTGCGGCATGAAAGAACAATCCTCAGGCATGATGCTTCAACCTATCAGGGAAGTAGAGGTCAGTCACAAAATTTGGCCAAGACCGCCTCCAAAAGAGGAAGCAATGACTACGTTGATTTTCCGGATATTGTCCAGGAGCCACTCACAAGTCGGTCAGTTAAAGATGAAAGGCAAGTGCTTAGGGACAAACAGATGAATGGTTTTGTCAAGACAGGGAATCCAGACCAAAAGATTGAAAGACAATTCAGTGGCAGGGGTGAGGATGATGTTGTATTTACATTCAGTGTGGATGATCTAGATTTGAGGAAAAAGACTGAAGTACCCCGTTTGGAACATGAGAAGGATAGAGGACAAGTGGTACCTCTTTACTTCAGGAAGTCACTGGCTTACAGTCCCAAGTATGAGCACAGAGAAGACCTTTTGTCAAGTCCATTGTGAAGATGTGAAACTCATTGCCTTTCAACTGATGGAGGGCCAGTTTGAACATACTAAAGCTTGCATTAAAAACTGAGTGAGAGTAGGAGGAGTCTACATGTAAAGCCAATAGCCTGCAAATGTAGTAGCTGATAGTGTATGCTATCATCAGTGCGGTGTAGGTAAAGTTGATTGGTTTCAACCACATACGCAACACTGAACAGGCATGGACAATCCATCAAATATAAAAGAGACTGTGATATTTTAATAAGATATTGTTGTGTGAACTAACATATATTTTGTGAAACTCTGTCTACTATCTACAGGCGCTGTATATTCTGTTCACATCACAACTTTGGACAGATGTATCATGCACATAATTATATTGTTCATGTATCATTACAGACCCTAGGCTGTCAGGGAATGCAGGTTCATTTAGAAGGAAAATGATCAACAATAAAATGTATTCCAAGTGATTGATTAATCTTTGTTCTTCATTGATTAATTGCAAATGATCCATAATAATTTCTTCATATGGTTGTTCATTGATTGATTGCAAGAATAAGAAAATCTTGAGCTTGTTGTCAAGTTGTCAAATCAAATGTCTTAAAAATTGATCAAAAACATGATAGTACATGTATGTAATGTACACCAGTTTCATACTTGACATTATACAACACATAATAACACTGTACATGTTATATGTTTACAACTGAGTAGAAATTGCCTATGCTGTTAATATAGAACATGAAGCATACCTGATACTTTAATAATTATTACAAATTGAAACAGATTATCAAAACCCTCCTACTTTGTAGTAATCTTACAGTAAAGAATGATGTCCAGTAATTTAAGGTTAACACTTGATGTAAAGTACCAACTCGTAGCTAAATATAACTTGTGCTTGTTAATCTAATAATAGTAATGTACAAATCATACCAAAACATGTCAAAACAAGATGCTGAGGCATTCACTCAATGAATTGTATAGAAACAGTCTATCTTTACTCCAGCATTCATTTTGTAGACTAAAGTAATGTAAGATGCCAGCAGGTGGTATAAATTGTGTAGATTTTTGAAAATCCTGTTATTGACGTCCAAACCTTTAGTGCTAGTAAGAAATGCTTGGAGACTGGTAAGAATTATTTGATGCTAACACAAACTGTAATTACAGTAAATTAATGTCATACTAGTCTGTCATTTATTCAGCTATCTTGTCACTGTTCATGATGTACAGTTACAGTAAGGTATGAATCATATTGAAAGAGATTGAACCCGTTTCTTTACTTCATGTAATTCTTTGTCCAAACTGTCCTTTCACATGGCATGTCAAAATCTTGAAAGAAATGGCTACTGGTTGCTAAAACTACTGAACTTTGCATATGCAAACTCTGTACAAATCCTGACATAAAACTTAAATCTTAGTTATTTTCTGAAATAAAAGTTGAGTAAAAACACGCGACTATGTTATTCCCGATTCTGACTGCAGTCTGTGGAACAGTCATAAAGTATGACTGTGTTGCTCCCGACCAGAAAATATCCATAGAGGGTTTAGACTTCAAGTAGCTCCATACTCTTCTCGGTGTTAGTCAAGTGAGATGGCACATGAGTGCACATAAAATGACCTTTCTGACTCACATAATTTCTCCTGGTTCAAGATGATTTTTGCACACACATGCTAAAATACATGCCCACTCGACTGGCACTAAGAAAAATGAGCGACTGTGTAGCCCAGTATGAACCCCCACCACCCCTCTGGAAATTCCATTTTATCGTCATTCTTTCCTTTAAAAGTTGAGGCCTTTGAAATCCCCCACCCCTCAAAAGTCCCAAATGACAAACTTCTACTATCTTTGACGGTCCACCCAAAGAAGGTCAACATTTTAGGAACAAGTAACAACACACTGACCAGTAACTTCCATTTATTTTACATTCATGAGTTCAGTTGCCATGGATTTCAATGTTACCAACTTCACTCAGCCTCTGAACTATGTCTAAAGTTGCGGGGAGATGTCCACTGCGAAGTCAGCTAGTGTTGAATGGCAGTGAAGAAAGGTAGTTTCATTGACAAGCTACAATCTACCTGACAACTAACTAATATCATTGAACTCTTAAAAGTGATCGTTACCAAACACTACACACGGAATCACTAGGCAGAGCCTGTCAACTGGTTGCTTCTTCATTATGTTCATCTTCATAAGTAAATTGAGGTGTTTCTAAAGCAGGAAGAGGTATGTCTTTATCAAACTCACTCTCAGTGGTCTTGGCACCGATTTCTTTACACGTAACTGCCTGATGTTCTCCTTTTAAATCTTCATTATAAACATCCCTATCTTTACTCTCTTGAATTAGGTGAGCATTGCTAGGAAACAGCTCTAATTGAGTTCCACGCTGGCTCTTGACAAGATTAAAATCAAGCATTTCATCTTCAATTTCATAGCCAAATTGAAACTTCACAAACTCACGAACATTGTCTAGCGCTTTCTTCAACCTTGAGTTCTCCCTGTTGCAGTCCTCTAATTCCTGACTAAGAGATAGAACTTGCATTTGCAAGTCACTGACTTGTCCTTCAAGATCTTTTACTGCTGATTTCTCATCTTTAGAACTAGCACAGTCAGAGGAAGAGCTTGTGGATGACACCGAGAAGTTCTCTGCTGATATCACTAAACTACTAGATTGCAAACATTCTGTTTCTTTTTTAACATCAACCAATTCTGTACTGTTTTTCATTTCCACTTTTGCTGGTACACCTCTGTCGCTTTTGGCCATTTCATGATTTGGTCTTTCTTGAATTACCCTTGCCTGTTCCTGCATTCTCTTTTGTTGTTCAATTTCACATCTCTTCCATTTTTCTTTCAAGATTCTTTGCTGCCGACCATGATTGTTTACCTGTAACTGCAAGGAAACCAGAGCCTAGTAGGAGACAGGAATAAATTAAAAACTTTTAGAATTAAGACATATTTCCCTTGAGGGAGGTGCAGTGGCCTAATGGTTAATGCTCTGTACATTCCATTAGGGAGCTTAAACAATGACCACAGAAACACTGAAAATGACGCCTAGAAAAAATGAATTAATTTTAAGTTTTACCTCCAAATGTTGCAACTTGTTAGATCTGTTCAGTATGCACATTGGTCTAAAAACCTGCCCAGGCTAAATATGTAATGACAGAGTTAAATTCCAAAAGGAAATACAAAAAATTACCCAGTGTGGTTCACATTCTCCAAAATACACAGAACTTGGTCATTTCAAGTTATTGTTTTGCAGAGGACGGCTACGAAATGTACTTTATAAGGCATAAATACAGCCATTGTTCTTCTCATTAAACCTTTTGTTTGGCAAAGTTCTCATTGGCATTGCTATCATGGCTTGCTTAAGCTCCCTATTGATTCCTAGTGGATGACCAAAAGGAATTTGCTTGATGTTTACCATTAACATGCTGTGCATGTGTATTAATATTAGAAAAAATTTCAAATCATACCTGTTTGACCTGGGTCATCTTCATTGCCTCCTGGAGAAACTCTGAAGATATTTAGGTTAAAAGAAACTATTAGCTTCATAGTCACTAAGAGCAGCAAGAAAATCCAGACAAGTCTAATGAATTATGCCGATTATTTAGTCAATGCTTCCATGTCCATTATAATCATATGGCTAAGGTCATTCATTATACACAAAGGAGCAGTCACAGCAAGGTAATATGACTGATGAACCCATTGGTACTACAAAAAAGGGCTTGCTTCATCTCAGTGCAGGATAAAATCAACATAGAAAAATATATTGCTGCCACATTGAATGGTGAAAGGGAATTTCAACTGAAGTGAAAATTCCTGCTCACCATTATTTTAGGGCGTTTCCCTTCGTAATTTGTTGCGAGTTTTTTTTGTTTGTTTGTATGTTTGTTGTTGTTGTTGTTTCTTTCTTTAATTAAGTAATTACATTGTGTTGTAACTCCTTAAGTAACGTAATGTGTAAGTCATAATAAGTAATTATTGCATATTGTAAGTAAGTAAGGTAATGCCAAGTATTGTAAATAGGTTTGTTTTTTTGTTGATGTATTGTAAGTAGTGGTGTAATGATTAATCGAATTCTCGATTAATCGTGATTATGACCGTTTGGTTTGATTCATGATTCTTTGATTCCATGTTTCGATTTTGGTTTGATTTTTTGCATACCTTTCTCAGAGTGCCCTCAGTGAGTTATTACATTGTGAAATCAGAATCCAGAACTCTTTAAAATGTGCATTTTTGATTGATGAGTAAAGACGTTTGCAGTTCATGTGCCAGTTTGTGTTACATGGTAAGAATGTTGCCCTTCTAACACCTTGAGAATTTCCAAATAAGGCAAACCATGTGGGTCTAGGGTTGTAGGTTGTTTACATCATGTATTATGTTGTAAGATTTAAAAAACATTTTAATATTTTGCATAATCGAATCGAAATAATCGAAATCAAAAGGCAATAATTGAAATTGAATCAAATTGCAAGGAATATGAATAGTTACACCCCTAATTGTAAGTGACATTTGTAAGACAGTTAAAGCATTAGAAATCATAATAATAATAATAATAACAATAATAGCAATAATGTAGTGTATTGTAAGTAGGTTAAGTATTGTGTTGTGTTGTAAGTAGAGCAAGGCAATGTAAGTAATTATGTGTTTAGCAATAAAAAAAGGGGGGGCTTGTCATTAGAAGGGCTCTGATTTGGTTTTTGATAAGTTACGTTTCAATTGCCAACTGTCACTAGAGTGTGTCACAGTACACATTTATGTTAATGGTTATTGATAGCTCACCACAGAGCCTCAACATCCTGTTCTTATCTTAGCATACTAACTTGACTTGGCAATTTGATCCAACATTACCTCTCTATGAAATATTTTATGCAAATAAAACTAATTAATGCAAATAACAATAAAACATTCTTCAACACTCACCTGATGCTTTTTGGTGACAAATTATTGCATCTTCAAATTTCCTGTGGTTGACCAAAGCCTCAGCCCTCCTGTCCTGCTGATGAGCCTAAAGTATTATAGAAGTGTGATTTGTATATACAATATTTAAGGAATGGAAAACACATACCATGTGCCTATCAAGTTTTAGTATAAATCTACTAGCGTTCTCTCGCGAATCCGGTTCTCTGATTGGCTACACTACTCACTATCTATTCTGTGAAAGTGAGTAGCGTGGCAGTGTGCCCTCATTAACAAAATGAAAACCGCTTCTTGGCATTTTCGAAGTGGCTGTGAAGAGGATTTAGATAAAGTTTTGAACGACTAGTAGATTTATACTAAAACAATTAGATTTCTTGCTCTCGATTTCTATGCATGATAGTTGACCCGGCCTGCACCCTTGTTGACTATCACGCGATAGAAATCTCAAGCTCATAATCTAATTGTTTAATAGAAACATGAGTGAGAATTTGGGAGAACGAGAAATACTGTGGGAACAGAAGCGGTTAGGCAAATGTTTCGACAGCTTTTTCGAGTTGTCCCAAACTTTCACAAGTGCTTCTATAAAACAACAAAACTCAATAGAAACATGGAGAACGTGTTTTCTCTTATCTTTTAGAAAATACTGCGATGAAAAAAAGAAAAACAACCTGTTTACTTTGATCATTAAAATGTAAATTCTCTTTGCTCATGCCATCATTACATCAACAGCTCGTGCTAGTTCTGTGTTTCTATCGAGTTTTAGTATAAATCTACTAGTGTTCTATCACAAATGCCGTTCTCTGATTGGCTATGTTACCCACTATCTATTCTGTGATAGATAGTGAGTAGCATAGCAGTGTGCCCTTGCTAACAAAATAACGGCCGCTTCTTGGCATTTCCAAAGTGTCTGTGAAGAGGATTTCGATAAAGTTTTGAACGACTAGCAGATTTATACTAAAACAATTAGATTATTTGTTCTCAATTCCTATGCGTGATAGTTGACTTGTGCTGTGCCCTCATCAACTATTAAGAAATAGAAATCTCAAGCTCATAATCTAATTGTTTCATAAAAACATGATTTTAAACCAATCAGCACGCATATTTTTTGGGTTATTTTCTAATCCAAAATATTGCACAAGAAAAATCACTTGATTACTAGGTCATAAATATATGCAATTACATGCAATTTAACTTTTTACACTCAATTTCAACTTTCTGCACTGTTAGAGATTAACTGACATACTGTCAGCCAATCAACCAGCTGAAATTTTTGCAAGTAAGCCTATATTATTATTTCTGAAAGTAGTTTTTTTCTTTTTTTTTTCTTTTTGTCCTGACTTGATGTTCATGTATTTATAATAAGCTTCAGATTGCAACTTTAAAAAAAACACACTGTTTGGGACTCACTACTTTATTCTGTAAGACTTTTTTTTATATAATAAGCAATGTTGTTCGAAAATTTTAAGCCTTCATATATAAATTTGATTCTCACGTTACAGCTTACTACCAACAGCTACATTACGCTGTAAATCATCGTGAAGAACATATTCAACTTTTGGAATACTGCTACACTTACCCAGTTAAGAGGGCAATCCATGAGTAGTGTTGAAAGCACTAACGATCAAGCAGGATCAAGGAAATATGAAGTTGTAACTGAGTGCTTTTCAAATGACTGTACGTTTGCCACGTCTCAGTGAGACTGGGAACAAATAAACGAACAAACAGCGCATGTGCAGCATAGAAGGTACTTCTGTTCAGTCTTTCTTTGTCATCGCTGGCGTAGCCTGACTAGGATTAGCAAAAAAGCGTGCCAAAGAGAGAAACAAAACAGACTTTATTAGGAGGAAATTGTGTGGTAAGTGAAAGTTCTTATTGTATAATATTTCGGGAGTCATACCGTTGACGTTCCTGGACGACAGCACAGTGTGTATCGCATTGAAACAAAGACTTCTTTTGTACAAGTTCATTTGTTTATAAACATTGATTTTGTTACTTGAAAATAATAACAATACTAAAAGACAATGTTTATAAACATGTATCGGCCATACATTACAAAATTAACGCTAATACAAATAACAAAAAATTATAACAAATAACTTAAGCCTTATTTTAAGGTGACTACAGCAAACACATAATGTTTTTATGTCCAAAATATCCTTAAGGTCATTCCACTGAAATAGAACCTGCACTGAGATTTTTGTCAAACTTTGCCTATTGATTGTTTATATTATAGGAACTTAAATTTTCAAATAAAAATGGGGGATCCCCATGTTCGTTTAGGAGCAACAGCAGCTTGTTAGTACCCAATAAATCCTTATAATAGCACCGTGATTATAGTCACGATTGCTTGCTAAATTCACGTTTCCGACGATTGTTTCTTGTTCTGCACTGAGAACTAGTCCATATTTATTTTACGTAGAGAAATTTATTACTCAATTCAAAACAACAGAAAAAAATGATAGGTCACCATACTCGTTTTCAAGGAAATGACAATTTTCCTCTATGGCGAGGTCCAGCTGTAAAGGAAAAGCTGCCATTTTTTAATGCGCACGCACTAATCATGTGTGAAATTATGCACAGTAGGGATGCACAGTGCAATACTGGGGAATGACGTTAATTGAAGCTTAATAAACTCTATTATAAAATCTGAACTTTTTCCCAATTCCTTTTTGAAGAGCATTACTTTCAAAAATATTATGACCTTATTCAGCAAACATTCATGCCACAATATTGACCCCTTCAATTTCCCATGCCTGAGCCCTCCCTCACCCCTTGCCTCCCTCCACAAAAAAAATGCCCAAAGTATTTGGAACAGCAGTTTTTATCTTCCATTGCTTTATCTCAAGAGGCTAATATTTCTCCAAGTTGTCAGCTGGGCAAGTATGCCAGGTGACATACTTGCCCTGGCAAAATTTTACTTGCCCATTCAATAGGGAAGAATGGTAACAGAACAGCATGTAAATGGAAAGTTTACTTTTTTATTATTTTCACGTGACCAGTCTTCCAGTGCATCATGTCTAGTTGTGGCTGTCAGTGGACACCGAAAATCCAGGTACAAATGAAAAGCAAGGTCTCTGACTGCCATGAAGGCTGAAAGGAACACTTTCGCTCTTCCTGCTAATATTTGGCTTGTTTTTCCATTACTATAGAGCTTGTCCTGATCAAAACAATTGATGTGATTGCACCATGTTTTCTTTCTCTGTTTTCCTAAAGCTCCAAATGGATGACAAATGGTCAGAATGTAGGGAACTCACAAGAAAACTTAAGAAATGGTAGAGTCAAACTAAACTCGTCCACACTGGACAAGTTTTCATATTGATTTTAGCTGTCCCTACAATTTTATAGTCGTCATGGACAACCACATGACTACGAATATGGATCCCTGGTTACATACATGTACATCTGTTGAGTAAAAGGAAAGTAATTATCTGGTGATGTTCAATTTCAATCAACTAGTACCATGTAAAGTACAATGCTCCCACATGTATGGGACTGTCAGTAGAATTCGGATTTAACTTGACAAATAGAATACAGAGGCGAAGGGTAGCACAACACACCATTTGTTTACCCTCATTTTACAAAAAAGTGTAGGAACAAAATGTATAATATAGAAATACAAGACCATATGTAGCTGGTAACCTACCAGGTTGGTTGGTATGGAAATATGAAGGTAAAAAAGTCAATGTATGTAAATGAAGGTAACACACAAGAACATAGATACAGAGAAAAACTAAATAATTATTAAATATAAGTTAAAAAGGTGAGGCTCATTTATCAAAGCTAATTTTTTGAAGATTTTTTATTTGTAATTGTAAAGACAGTGGATATTCCAGGCTTTCTTATCACAAATCTTACAAGACCCTTACGCCCACTTTCAGTGTTACGTGCATAGGCGGTATCTTTCGACATGCCATCTTTTGACATGCTGTGTAACCTGGCCTATGTCAAAAATCTAAACACAGTGAACTTCTTTACAGTCAAACTCAACTTTTCGTCATGAAAGATGGATTTATTTGACATCAAACTAAGGTTAGGAGTATCAAGAAGTCATTTTGTGAGAGATAAATATTTGAATGTTGTTTTGAATGTTAAACATCTTTTGATTGTAAAAAATGGTAACGGCCCAATTCTACTGTAAGTCACTATGGAGAGCCAATCAACTACACTAAAAACGTTTGATTTATCAGTCATTTGTCTTTTTAGGTCAGTAATTATCATTTATTTGTCATTACTTCCGCTAACAATGCTTTCATTAGAAGCTGGCTACCGCCAGATCTCCGGCGGCTGTGAGTTATCGAGTCACCGGCTGCTTGGCTGTGTTTGTTGACAAAAACTTCAAAAATGTAACTGTTATAATATTTACTGCCGACCTATTTCTCAGTTCAAATAAACTGAAAATAAAAATATTTCTTACATTGGCCTTGACTGTTCGTGTATATAAAAGCGTACACATCCATCGAATACGATTGCTAATTGCAAAACATTCAGCCATTTTCAGCAGTATCATAATAAAACTTAACCTTGCTTTTAAACTATTACCATGTGGTCGATCAAGAAAAGATGGCAGCAAAGTGCACACCCATACACGGTCTGGACAGACTGATTCATTTACATTCTTTTGAAAGCGAAACAGGTATTTGAATAAATTTATTTGACTTTTGGAATTTTTCTTTCATAAACCTGTCGTGTTCTTTTCTTACGGATGAATAAAAATTGTACAAAACGAAACGCTTCATTCCAATGATGAAATCTCGCCAGTCAACCCAATTGATTCTAAAACTATACGGTCTGAAGTCACAGATAAGGCCTAGCCATCTTCGCAATTGTTGGAAAGTCGTGAGCCACGCAAAGGGCTATCAATCGAAGAAATGAAAGACTTGATTTGTTCATCATTTGGAAATTCATTCGACAAGCCTGTTCACAGTTTTTACACTTGCAGAACTTTGTGAAGGAAGCCGATGTACTTCGATAACCCAAACAGAGATAAATCATTTACAGGCAGCAAGCGAAAAAGATCGGTTCCAGCATATATTCATCATTGACTTTACTAACTTTGATGCCCAGAAAGCTGGAAATCTTATTTCCGAGAGTTTAAATTTCAAAATTTTCTGGGGAAACATGCCTCCAGACCCCCCTAGCAAAGGTTATATATCCTGAGCTGCCTACTTTTATACTGGCAGACATCTACTTCAAATGTTATTGAAAGCACTGGCTAATGACCGGAAAAATTTTCAGTTTCAGAGTTAAACAATCTTTCAGCTGTTTAAATAGCATGTCAAAAGATGGTCGAAAGATGTTGCCTATGCACGTAACACTGAAAGCGGGTCTAGGTTCTCCATAGAACTTTGTAATACAGAGGGTCATGTATGTCACATAGATATTCCAAGAATATCCAAGATGTTCCAAGAATCTAGACTTCCTTTGATCAAACTTATATTTCACTTTAATAAACAAACCCTTCAGTACCAGTGAAAGTCAGGCCATCAAAGAATACAGCTTCTTACAAAATGAAGACAATTCTCTTCAAAGTGTACCAGTATATGATTGCAAGATTGAGTTAATAAACCCATGAATACATCTCTGTGACAGTATTATTAATAATGAATGAATCTGAATATTGGAATATTGGCACATTGAATAATATTATACAGAAAAATAATGATAGTAGCTATCATATGTTGCATTAAACATCTTTATATATGGTACAACATAATCTTATTTAGCTTATTGAAAATAGAAGTATTTACATATGTATGTTTAAATTAAAAATAGATAACAGTAATTTATTGTTCACACTGTCTCATAATTTCCTGGTAACTATGAATGAAAACTTATTGTATTTATTTCATACTTGAAAGTACTTGAATGCAAGTTATATATAAGTTATAAACAACTTAGCTGAGTTATGTGTACGACAATACAGTGGAACCTTGATTTAACGAAGTCACTGGGAACTGGCCAAATTTGTTTGTTAAATCGAGGGTTCGTTATATTGAAAACCTCAATATAACGAATTTGAGGGGAAACGACCAAAATGTTCGTTATATCGAGGTCATAATAGTAAATGATTGATTTGTAACACAGATGACTTCTGTCACGCAATTCAATGCAATTTTCGTCACCCAGAAGTGCCACGTTTTGAGATGCAATTCATTAAGCATGGTGCCTTTTCAATATCAATTATTTTCACTTTTGAGGAGACGTGCAGCTTTTGTGTACAAAAGAACGACACTTTCAGAGTAGTGATTTAAAAATGTTGCAACATAGAGGTTATACAGAAAATTGTCGACGTAAACAAGGAAACAGGCTTTAGTGTTGATGTTGCACTACCCAACATTTCCGGATTTCAAAGAAGATAGAGCAGAAGTTAATTGATGTCAAAATACTATAGTGCCAATGTCTATGACACATAATAAGCCATTGACTGAAAGGTTGCTGTCTCTTTACCATAAGGATTACAAGGATTTGTTGACTGTTGATCTGTTCAGCGTTTATCTTCTGTCGCATGTTGACATTGTAATTCGTTATATCGAGGTAGATTTTACATTTGGACTTCCAGATTATGTTCGTTAAATCGAGGTTCCACTGTATTATTTTATATTACATGGCTTGTGTTTGTATTGATATAACACACACTCTGATTGGCTAATTCTAGGGCATTCTCCCATAATGCTCATGGGCCGATTATGGGCCTGCTAAAACAAAGCAAAAAGTCTATAATAAACAACTTATTAACCTCACACGTTCGGTCTTTATGAGAAAATCTCAAACCTTGGCTTTGTTGTATTGACCTTGTTATCACTTGGTCAATACAGCGAGGTCTCAGTCTGAGATTTTCTCATTAAGACCTCACAGTTGGTTAATAAGTAGTTAATATAATTGACAAACTTGAGCCACTCCATATATGTTTCCAATGAACTGAAAATCACCATTGACTA
The DNA here is from genome assembly GCF_042242905.1 of Orbicella faveolata. NCBI lineage: Eukaryota > Metazoa > Cnidaria > Anthozoa > Scleractinia > Merulinidae > Orbicella > Orbicella faveolata. The sequence continues at coordinate 19,619,440 of NW_028301536.1, read as the reverse complement.
CTATTAATTTGACAAATATCTTAGGTTTACATATATAAATTTCAGTAACTTGAGCGGCATTAGTAAGTGCCAAAAGGAAGATCGTTGGTACCCTTTATTTGGGAACTGCAATCTTAGGTTGTGTCCAAAAGTGATTCATGTTCTACAAGTTAATTATTTCATAAATTAAAAATTTTAATTTCATTTTAAGGTTTTTAAAAATGTATCTCCTCTAGTGTTGTCTGTTTGCAGTGTAAAAATGTCTCAAATATAAATAATATGAAAGCCTAAAAATAAATTAAAAATAAAATATGGGATAGACCCTTTGCATTAACGACGCCTATATTTGAATAACAATACTTGTACCTCCTAGGCATCACATTCATGTGAAAAATATTTTGTCTGGAAACATAAACACAAGGCTTAGTATGTACAAAGTATTGTTATTCAAATGTAGGTGCCATTTATGCAAAGGGTCAATGGTTCAATGTTGTGTCTTTTAAAAAGGCTTATAGTAGTTTGAGAATCTCTCAGGATAGTGTGAACAGTAGAATTATGATTAAATGTAACTTAGTTTGTCACAAGGGAATCCAGCTTGATGTTAGATGATTAAGTTGCAAACCTGTAAATGGTCACTCTTCCACAAGTGTGGTTTTATACAAAACCTAATGGGTTGTGGTACAATTAACATGTCAATGTCTATTGAAATGCTTCGAACATGCTTTTTGTGTTCACATATGATAGTAACACATCCATTTGATTTCATAAATTAGAAGTCATTTCAGCTGTAATGTACATGATTTTTTATCCACCTTGAAAATCTACTATTTATATGAGTAAACACACTGTATTTTCCAGGTGTCCCACATTGAGGATTTCCCCAACTAATAATCCCTCCAAGAAACCACTTCTTCCTTTTGCCCTTTGAATCATGGAATAGAAACCCTCCCCCACTATCCCGCTTACAGGAGTCCTTAATATTACTAGCATATCCTGCACAGAGCATGTTTGATGTTACAGGCCAAGTCTCTTTCTTGTAAGCTTTTTGGCAGTTTGAGTGTCCCACAACTGGCATATAAACTTGTTGTAATTCTGTTTTTGGCTTTTCTCCCTCAGTGAGTCCCCACCCTAACATAACTCCCATAGCACCAGTAGTTACTTTACGTCTCTGCTGTTTGCTTGGCAAACACACTGGGCGTACATGGTCAGTTATGTTGGCCTTCCATTTAAGTTTTATCAATGCTAAGTCTGAGTCAAAAGTGTTCCAGTTAAAGTTTGGGTGAGGCACTATCTCAATACTGTCAATACTTTGAACATAAGGTTCTCTTAGTCCAGATTTAACGTCATGAACTCCAAGATTGACTCTAATATGAGAGAAAAGCTTCCTTGTGTGTCTGTTGTAAACACAATGAGCAGCTGTCACCACCCAACTTTCTGCAATAAGGGACCCACCACAGTGAAAAAGGTCATTAACTGTCAATGCCACTTGCCATGGCCACAGACCAGGAAGAGATGTACCACCACCAAATATTCTTAACCGCTGATATTGTACGTTGTCAAAACTTGAACTAGACTCTCCGCATATAGGGAGGCAGTAAGGCACTTCATCAGACCATGTGCCATCACTTTCACAGTGCCGCAGTCTTGGTCCATGAACATAATAATGTCTTCTGCAATAATGGGTAACATAGTAAGAACCGTACTGTTCAATTTTCTTGTAATAGCCATTTTGTGGTTTTTCAGGATCAGGACATGGATCTGGTGGTCTTAGAGTAATTCGAGGGGGATAAGTTATTGGGTGGATTGTAGGACAAGGTTCTGTGTTGCAACTGACAGCTTGTGAATTTTCTCCTTGACAATCCATATCAATTATCGAGCCTTTGCATTTTCTTACTCTTCTCTGTATGCCACCGCCACATGTCTGGCTGCAAGTTTGCCATGTTGACCAACTACTCCATTCTGCACAAGGCTGCACCTCACAGATGTTACTCTCCACTTGAATTGGTCCCTTAATGCCTGTACAGTTTCCGAGATGAAATGGGCTCAGTCGTCTTCTGCAGTACCGTGAACGGGTCTGGTATCCTCTAGCACAAGTTGCAGAACAATGAGACCAGCTTGTCCATGGAGTCCAGAAGGAATCATTTTGATGGCTTTCATCTCTGCACTTGGCAATAACACAACTTTTAAACATGACATTTTTGCCAGAGCAGCTGTCACCACCAGCTTGAGGTTTGGGGTTGGTGCAAAGCCTAAATTTTGCCTGGACTCCATTACCACATGATGAAGAACATGCAGTCCAATTAGACCATTCACTCCATCCACCACTCACTGTACAGTTTTGATAACAAGTTTTTACCTGCATCAGTGGACCCAGGCAAAATTCTGTACTTAAGTCTCCATTTCTACTGCAGTTCTTGAACCTTTCCTGCTTTCCAAGTCCACAGCTGACAGAACATTGAGACCAGCTTGACCATTCAGTCCATTTGCCTTGATTAGAACAAGGTCCTTGGAAGCAGACCCGCATGTCAGTCTCATTTCCAGCACAGGAAAGAATGTCACTTGCCTGTGCAACAGATTTAAGATTTGAATTGAGGCACAATCTTGTCCTTTTCTGCTGTCCAACATCACATGTTTTACTGCAGTCTGTCCAGTTTGACCACTTTGTCCATTCTCCATGTATAAAACAAGGTTGCTGGCTACAATGTTTACTCTGGTTAGAATTTCCAGAGCATTGTTTTCCTCCATGTTGTGAAGGTGGATTGTTACAATTCCGGTATCGAGATTGTATTCCTTCAGAACAAGTCTTGCTGCAATCTGTCCAGTTAGACCACTCTCCCCACCCCCCATCGATAGGGCACGGTATTAACTGGCACATCTCAGTTTCAGTGGCCCTTCCAGTGCAGGGTGGACCCCCATTGCTTGGGGAAGGATTATCGCAAGTTCGTCTTCGAGACCTTCTACCACTAGAGCAACTTTTGCTACATTTTGACCATTGTGACCAGGTGGCCCATTTGCCAGGAATGGGACAAGGTGCTTTGATGCATGATTTAATTTCAGTCACTTCTCCTGGGCAATTTCTGCCACCAAACTGTGGAACAGGGTTGCTGCAAGTTCTGTTGCGAGATCTTGTCCCATTTGCACATGTCTTGCTACAGTCACTCCATTGAGACCAGGCTGTCCAGTTTCCATGAATAGGGCATGGACCAAGGTCACAGTGTCTAAGATCAGAAAAATTTCCTGGACAGTTTTGACCTCCATGTTGAGGTAATGGGTTATTGCAAATTCGGAGCCTTAGTTGAGATCCTCTAGAACATGTCACAGAGCACATGGACCAAATTGACCAAGATGCCCATCCTCCGTGGATAGGACACGACCCTGACTGACAATGTTCCCGCTGGATTGAATCTCCATCACACAAATCCCCACCATACCGAGGAACAGGTTTACTACAGTTTCTATATCTTGTTGTTGTACCAGCTGAACATGATGCACTACAGCTTGACCAGGAAGACCAGGTAGACCAACCACCGTGAACTGGACAGGAACCTAAATAACATATTTCTGTTGTAATGCCTCTTCCAAAGCAAGGTTTTCCACCATATCTAGGTGGTGGATTGTCACAAATTCTTGTCCTTAATCTTGTCCCCCAAGAACATGTTACACTGCAAGATGACCATTTGGACCATGAACTCCATACGCCATCAATACTGCATGGTTCTCTGGTACAAATACGTCTTTCTTGGGGAGACCCTATACAACTATCACTGCTCAACCCAGTGAGAGAATGTTGGCATGACCGAGTCCTCACTTCAATTCCTGAAGAGCAAGTCTTGCTGCATTCACTCCATTCTGACCAAGCCGTCCAGCTCGCTCCACAGTCTGGGCCATTGCAGCTCTTTGTCTTGATGTGGTTTCCCTCGCATTTCTCCCCACCTCTCCCTGGTGGGGGATTTGTACAGCGCCTTGTCGAGACTTGCGTGCCGCGTCCACAGGTCCTGCTGCAAGCATTCCACGGGCTCCACTCGGTCCACTGACCGTCCACGCAGGTAAACTGCTCATCGGCTACGTAAAGAATGGGTTTCCCTTTCAGATGATCTGGTTGGAAACATGTTGTACGAGAAGCGATGGAATGAATATATTTTGTCTTGGACTTAAGCCAGCCTTTTAACCACCGCAATTTGCAGTCACAGTAAAAGGGATTACGTCTAAGATGAGCGACTATTCCTGTTTTTAATCCAGCGAAAGCCCGTTCTGGAATTGATGATATATTATTGCTTTCTAGTCGGAGGATCGTTAGAGCACCAAGTTCTCTAAGCGAGTTCTCCGATATGGTCATGATCCTGTTGTCTGTGAGTGTTAGTCTTCTGAGCGAGGTCAAATTAGCAAATGTTCCTTCGTGAATAGCTGTCAATTGGTTGTTTGCGAGTGATAGACCTTGCAATGAAAACGTTCCTCGAAAAGCATTTCCGGAAAATGTCTTGAGTTTGTTGTGGTGGAGATGTAATCGCTTCAAGGACGGCAGATCTTGAAACAATTCCTCTGGGATTCGCTCAATTGCGTTATTATCAAGATAAAGCTCGTGGAGGGCATTTAACCCCTGAAATAGGCGCCCTGGTAGCGATGACAGCTTGTTGAAACCCGCGTTGAAAGATTTGAGGCTCGTCAGGTCACGAAACACTGTCGCTGGCAAATCACGCAATTTGTTGGATCTAAGATTCAAGGTCATCAAACACGTTAAATTCCTCAAGGCACTCTCCGGTATCTCCGTAAGCAAATTCATTCGAAGTGACAGAATTTCCGCTTTAATGGGAATGAAGGACGGAAATATCATCAAATGTTTGAGTCCTCCTGCGAAGCCACAGTACATGTACACTTTGTTCATCGTGGTGCACTGGCATTCTGTTGGGCATGTGTTCATTTCTTGGCCTTCACCTTGAGACATAACGACCCATGACGTGCTCGACAGAAACAGCAAACTCCAAACAACGCTGGAAAACATTGTATCTTGTGCGGCGATTACATTCAGTTGTTTTATTATCCGCTGATTGAAACTTGTTGAAGATGAAACTGCTGACCGTGAAAGCTGAAAAACAAAGTTAGGCACGTGTTAATCTTCATTGGTACAAGCACGTGTTGTCTGGCGTTTCCGCGAATACAACTGAATCTAAACAAACTACCCTTGCAAAGTTCAACAGTAACCCCAGGGCAAATTTTGATAATTAGACACTTTGTAGTATTTGGCTCGGAGCCATCGCTCTGGTCGCAAATAAACCATATTTAGCAACCATTAACTTCGTATGAATTTGGAAATTACAAGGTTGTTTACAGATGACTTGCATTAATGAAGTTTAGTGTCAAATCTGTTTACCCAAGGACAAAATGAAATCACGCTCCAGTGGCGATGTATAGCTACATGCAAAGCTTTGTTTACTAATTCTCTGTGGATACGGTATCTGCATCTTTGCTGCGCTTTTGTCCGCAGAGCAAGCAGAATATGTCTGTTCACTGACATTTTCACCGATTATGCAAGCAGTACTGTCAGGCAGAGAACGACGATGGTTAACGCTTGTCATACTGAGTATAAGAAGTTTCGTTGTTTGTCGATAACGATATTGAAATTGCGTACCGATTGGAGCCTCGTGATATTACAACTTACCTTCGAAAAACCAACATTCAAACGAGATGTATGAAGACTGCTTACTTTACGCGTGCATTTGACCTCGAGTGCGGTGAAGATATGTTATGTAGGATTCCTTTAAACGGATTGGAACGTGAGCCCCGTTTAGACGGCGTACGCCATAAATTCCTTGTCCCAAGGGTAAGAAGGATGTCAGTTGCGTCCGACTACGTATGGCTTATAGAAGTTTTTAGCAGTCTAAGCTTCACGGTTGAACGAAAGGCTCTTCAAAGAAGCTATTGTAGTGGCAGTCGACACAAACTGACCTGCAGGACACAATAGCTCAGCTAATTGCTCACTAACAAAAGAGGTTTATTATCTAAGATTTAATCTGGAAAGTAAATTGTCAAAACATGGAAGCACAAAGAACTTCAAAACAAGTTTTGTATACATCCAGTCTAAATAGAAACTCGCACTCTTGTTCTCTGAACTGAGAAGGACCTGGACTTCTTTTTTGAATGTCAAGAAGGTAAATGAACTACATGCCCTTATCCTGCTCCGATGGAGGTATACTTCAAATTAACACTAATACGAATACCCGCTTTAAGTAAGTTCCCGGCCTGTTTTCCTTAACATCACATCCGTGAGCTTCATAATCAATCTTTTTAAATGCTAACGATTATTATTACTGCATGCACCCAGTGCTTGAGGCCTGTCAAGTTGAGCAATCTTACGAGCTTGATTGTGGTCAGACCCGAATAGGAGCTAATTAGTTTTTGGACACTTGACTTTCGTAAGTAAAAATTTACATTGCCATAGTATTGGATGACAATTAAGAAATTAGCGTGCTAGCATGAACTTGCGTTAACCAGAACCACAGAGTTCCATCGAAGAAAAAGGAAAAAAAAACGTCTTTCGTGTTTTGATAACCAGAAGGACGGTTTGGGGACCACCCACTACCCTTGGATCCTTCACGGAAATACCACGTTTACTCTCGATTTATCGCGTGACCAGTGTGTGCAAAGTTTGCACGCAAAATTATGGCTCTAAACTATTAGAAACGTCTTGTTAACCATTACAACAACAATAGTTCATTCAGTCAATGTGTCCAGTATTTCTATAATGTCACGCATGTAATGGCGCCGATGCCTTTCTCGCCGAACACGCCCACTGATGAGGTTTCTATGACAGGCAGCGTTTTGTGAGTTACGTGTTCCGATTTGGCATTGGTTTTTACCCTGAAACGGCCAATTTCTTCCGTGTTTTATTTTTTTATCTATCCTATTACCGCAAGAAGTCGAAGAATGAATTACCTAATAGGATCTCTTCTGCTTGATACTGGTCGATGGAACTATACCCGACACGCGATTACACCTCAGTTTGAAGATTCTCTTCCAGAGCACTTTTCTTTAGCTTGTACCGTACTTGCAAGTCACTAGTTTAATTATACGGACTTGACAGCATTGTAACTCTCCTCTTGGTCTTGAACCTATCTGGAACAAATGATTCTTCTCGTCCTCGACTTGTGGTTTTGCAACATTGCTTTGCCCACCACGATGTGATAAGCTCTTCTTTTGTCTCTTTAACCCTTTTAACCCACCTAGACATTTAATCTTATCACCGGGAAGTTACGGAGACACTGTGGCTTGGAGTCGTGTTTCCGCACTCCAAAATAAAACGCAATTTCCGTACCGCGACAGAATGACTGAGTTTTTGAAGACCACTTGTGGGACTTTATGTGTACCATTTAGGAGTCTGTTGATAAGGGTTTGCAGCTTAAGAAACATTTAACGGAGTTATACTCGAATTACGTTTCTTATGAAGTAGACAAAACATTTGGTTTATCGGTGTCATAATCACGCGCTGGGCGAACCACAGCATAAGCCGATGGCAAGTGATCTAGAAACTGTGCGTGTTTTTCCAGGATCCTAAGAAGCTCATTCTGCCGGCAAATTATTTATTAAAATATATTTAGTCTACTGCCTTTATGAGATGTTGTAGTTTAACATCTCAGTACCTGTAGTGTAGAAAATCCTTTTGACCAATCACCGAACTCAAAGAGTTCCTGCCTTTGCGTTTTGGCAAGGCTCCCTTTTCTATTTTTGGCTTTTATATTTTATTTCCTGCAGCTCTGGGTACTTGTTTTTGGTAGTTTTTTTGCTTGTCTGATTTTTCGCACTTTAATACAGGAAGATTTTTCAATAAACTATCTACTAGTGTGGGAGGCGCGGTGGCCACGTGGTTAGTGCGTTCGACTCCGGATTGAGCGGCCCGGGTTCGAGTCCTGGCCGAGGACATTGTGTTGTGCTCTTGAGGAAGACACTTTACTCTCACAGTGCCTCTCTTCACTCAGCTGTATAGATGGGTACCGGCGAATTTAATGTTGGAGGGTAACCTTGCGATGGACTAGCTTACCATCCAGGGTGGGGGAGTAGATATACTCCTTGGCTCGTTTACCTACCCGCTAGTGTAAATTGATATTTTCGTGATCTGTTAATTACAGAAGCGGCTCACGTTAGCGTGATTAAAAGCCGGGCAGTACGTAACTTTCATCACCTTTTAAATGTATGTCGGTTCATGCAGCAAACGCTCGGTTTCCTGTGTGAACACAAGTTCGCTAAAGTACAAAAGAAACCGTACAGTAAAATTAGTTCTCGAGTAAACCTTTGCCGCAATTTCTTCTCGGTTGGGGAGTGATATACATGAAGGAAAGAAGGATTATGATCAGAAGTTTTTGATGGAGCTTTGGATCGTAAGAATCTTACACAATTTGAAGCCAAATTATTGTTTATTTTGTCACGTTCCAAATTAACAACGCGTTTCTGCATGCTTTTGTAAAGTCTTCCAGCCAACCAAAATACCATATATTGCAGTTCTCACCCACTTCCTCCCACAGCGGAATGCATATGTTACTGTTATATGAGTACTCCTCTTTTCTGACTCAGTTACACAATAAAGCGGTAGTCACGGGGCGTTAAAAAGACCCCGCCTTGCGCCTTACACGTTTTGCCTCACTTCGGTAGGGATCTGAAATCAATACGCATTAGACGATGTAAATTAGAACCTAGTGAAACAAGCTGCCGACTTGCAATTGGCTTAGCCCAACAGTGAACAAAACAACGTGCAAACGTTTTAAGCCGCTAAGCACTTTTTCAGCGTTGTACACTTTTCTATTGTGTGAAGCTTCACCCTTAGGGTACCTCTGTTACGTAGCGCGCGTGCACTAATTGTGTCAGATTTGTTTGTATTGTAAGTGCCTGGTTATTTACTTGTATCTCTTGATGTTTGCATGAGGTAGCCTCCCAGAGTCCATCTCCTAACGTCTTCTTTCGTGGAAGATGGACAACAGTGGATTAGGGTACCGTCTATCGGAACAAAAAAATCACTCTGCACCCAGAGCGTGAACAGTCCGTGTATTTTCCACTGAAATCTTCCGGCCTTCAAGTTTCCCCGTTACGTCTTGTTTGACTGTTCCATGTTCCAATGTTACCATGTTGGCGTGTTACCATGTGACTATGTTACTTTGTTACCGTGCTATTATGGTCCTACTACGTTACTATGTTATCATGGTACCATTCTACCTTGTTATCGGTTTACCATGTCATCACGTTACCATGTTATACTATGTTACCATATTACCATGTTATTATGTTACTATGATATCATGTTACCACGTTATCATGTTGCCATGTAATTGAGTTACGATGTTACTATGTTATCGTGTTACCATGTCACCATGCTACCATGGCTGCCATGTTATCATATTGCCGTGTTATTATGCTATTTTCCTACTATGTTACCATACTACCATGTTATGGTTTTACCATGTTAGCATGCTGCCATGTCACCATGCTGTCATGTTATCATGTCACCATGTTACCATGCTACCATGCTAACATATTATTATGCTACCTTGTTATTATGTTACCATGGTATTATGTTGCCACGTTACCATGTTATTGTCTTATTGTCTTACCGTATTACCATGTTACCTTGTCACCGTGCTGCCAGCTACCATTCCTGCCATGTTATCATGTCACCTTGTGATCCTGTCACCATGTTGACATGTTATCATGTTACTGTGCCATTATGTTACCTTGTTACCATTTTGCCACACCGTGTTTCCAAGTTACCATTTTATCATGTTAACCTTGTAATTATATTATGTTACCACGTTATCTTGCAACCACGTTTCCATAGCATGTAACCAAATTTTGTGGGATAAGAGCTTCAATCTTATACGCTAAGACCGAATCTTGGTGTAGGTTATAACGATATTCACTTGGAATATTCGTTTTTTCTCAAGTGAGGCTAAAAGTACCTTCTTTTCACACTTCTGAAGACAACGAAAACGTACGAAACCACGTGTCTATATCTCATCGATCTTGTTGTACCCATACTTCCTTTCGGTATTATCACGTAAGATTGATCCAACACAGCTAATAAAAAAATAGCGGTGAAAACTTTAGCTGTCGATAAAATATTGAATTACTTGTCTGCCTAATATAATCCTGTGATCGTGAATATCACTGAAATTAATGAGCGCAGCACGTGACCCAAAACGGATTAGTCGTGTGGGAAATTTGAGGTCTAAGAGTTCCTTATTTGCTTAGTCCTCTTTACGTCACGTGAGGCAAAAGGCCATTTGGATTTCTAATGATAATTAAGTTTAAACCGTCTATCGACCCTGTGCGACTGAAGAGGTGACAGAGATATTTTGTGTTTAGTAATGGAATATATTGAATTGCTTCCAGTTAATTAATTAAGAAATAATTCGGTGGTCGGGTCACATTGAAAGACGCAGTAGACAAGAAGCTACGTCTACATAATAATCATTTGGAAAACATGGTGATGATAGGTAAAAAGGTTTACGTTCATGAGCTAAAGGAAGCAAAAATGCGCGGGAAATTTACTAGCGCTCTGTGTATCAGCAGTATCATAACATACTGAAGGGATCCGCCTTGATCGTCATGAAGATAGCATTGTGGGTGTGTTGAACTACATCTCTGACGATCTGATTACAAACAACCGTGGCCAGAGATAACTTGTTTTCGTCTAGATTTAATTAAATTGTCAAGACTGTGCGTCAGTAGAATATTACTGACGGGATCCCTCTATACTCTGTGACTGGGAGCTAGATGTGCGAAACACTCCAGATAACATTTCTGCACCTGCTAGTATAAACTGAGCTGAGAAATTCTGTTAAATTTTGGTTCATTGATTTAGTGAAGCCAGGAGTGAAGCTAATTCAATTGATAATTGTGCATTGTGAAAATAATTTCAACGGGTTGAGGGATGGCGAAATCTATCCCAAACGACTCACCTCGGGCGCTGAGAGTATCAAATACATAGACATGTCTACATTCTGGGTAGCAGAGGATTGCTGTTTCCGACTAACAGTTTCACTTTCAGGCTCTAAATGACGAGTTTTTCTTCATAAACGGCTCTTTTAGAGTTATGTTTACCAACAAAGATTCTTCTTACATCAATGGGGAGACTTTTTGTATTTTATTCCATCAATGGAGAGATGACCCAATGGGGTCAGAAATTATTTGTGGTCAACACGCCCATGTGTTTTACAATGCCCACTTAATCCTTACGTCGGAAAACTAAAATTTACATAAAGGAAGTCCAAAGTCATCATTTCCAAATTACAAATTGGACAACAAGGATAATTAAACCAGTAAAAAACGTCTGAATGACTTTGTTTACGTCACGGTAGAAGAGATGCCCTGCTCACGAAAGGTTTTATTTAGTTTACGAAATATTGGTTTACGTGCATATTCCCTCCTTCAAACGTACCCATTCACTTCAAATATTTTTCAACTCACGTCGATAGCTTCTGAAAGCACTTTAATTCGCACAGGAAGCGGCGTTTGGGAAAAGTGTTCGAAGGCACATCCGCAGGCGTTTGACAAACCAACTTGTTTTCTTAAATGGTCGGCATTAATAGGGAGAGCATAAAGTTTGTGAAGCCAAAATGCTCCATTGGCAGTTTCATTTTCAAGTGCATTGGAAAGCGACATAACCACAGCAGGTCACATGACTTAAATAAATTTAAAAAAGAAATCTAGAGCAAGAAAATAAAGCTAAATCAAGTGACAGCATTGTAGTTGAAGCCATTTTCGCGTGGTCATTGTTTTTGTACAACCACAAAAATTTCATTGTTATATTCGGAACATTATCAAAAGATTATACCGGCAGAGATTTGTTTAAAAAGTTTGCATAAATGTGGTTTAAGTTTTTTTCAGTACCTGGGTTGACAGCTCACTTTTCCCATTTCCCTGTTTGAAAGCCCCATTTGTAGACAAGTTGCGTATTAAGTAAATTCCTTATTCGTTACTCCCACGTATTAACCGCCAGAGTTGTTATTGTTGATATGTAGTATCTTTAGCCGACAGTAAGTAATGATATTTAAGTCATCATCCACGCTAGTGTTAACGATAAATGTGATATACATGTCTTACCTAACTGATTCGCAAATCCAATCGCCAAACTGCTCCCCGCCGGTTTTGTTCAGTTTAGATAATACCAATCAACTTTGCTTAGTATCAAGCGATGCAATGATAATAATTCCAACTTTCTTTCTATTTAAAGGTTATGATTGCTTGTTAGGTGTGTTCAGCTCACGTGACTATCAAAATGCTGAGACTCTACCTAGCCACATAATACACTTGATTTGCTATTCATCGCACCTTGACCACACCCTTACACGTGTAATCACGCCTTATGTGACGCCCAGCTGCAACCTGTTTTACGCCTTCGTGTGACGTCATCACGGCGTATTGTGTAAATTTTCCAAACACTTCCCCAGGGCCTTGTCTGTCTATTTCACTCGCGCCTCAGTTAATGCGGCTGAGAAGACAAACCCAGGGACTTTTCTTTTAAGAAAATTTGTTCTATTGTGTTGTAAATGCTTTCCGCCACTTGGAAACACCACTGTAGCCGCCTGAGAAACGCACTAAGCGCACTTATAAGGGACAAAGATGCAAGCTAATACAAAACAAACTGCAAACTTTTGTTCACTTTCTACAGGGTTCAAGTTCCAAGTGCTACTGGGACACTGCATTTGCTAATCTCCAGGATTTGTTAAGAGAAATTATCCTATCCTGACAATTGATGTGACTTTCTAATCTTGGACTGATCATCCATTGCTAACGAATTTCCACTGAAGAAGTAAGAGAACCGGTGACAATGCTACACGTTTCTTCCACCGTTAAACGAAAAAGTAATTAATAAAGAAGAGTGTTGTTAATACTGGTAGTATATATTATAGAGCTGATGTTCAGTTATCACTGAGTCATATAGAGAGACTATTCGTTCACTCCAACCTGAGATGAATTACGTTACTAAAAGAGATGGAAAGCTTGAGATCATGGTTCTGAAACTTATAAATATTACCCCAAGGAGAGAAGGAGCAGTAAACCGAAAGCAGTTAGTATCTCTTTCACTTAGTGCCATAACGAGAAAAGCGGTCATTAAAAAAAAGCCAAGATTATACAGATTACAAATGACCCTGATTTCGAGCATCGACGCTATTATTGGTACAACATTAGACACATCAAGATATTGCATAAATATGACTATGACATAGCCCTCCCCTGTCCCCTTTGTTCTTTCACTCATTTTTAATTTTAAGTCAAGCGCCCCTCCCCTTCTCGACGGAAATCGCGAGTATTCGCGCGTGGACTTTGTAAGCTTTGTTAGCTCGTGTAATGACTTTCCTCTCGCAGCGTGACAAACATGGCTTGTATAGCTGTATTTCGTAATGAGATAACAGTTTCCCTGATTCCTTATCTACTTAATTTACCCATTTGAGGGCCTTTCCTTGCAAATTATTTTGCTTCAGTGGTCAAGTGCCCTATTTGTTGTGAGTGGCGGTCAAATGACAAGTGACAAAGAAATTGGATTTTTTTTTTCTTGGGCACCAAGCAGATGTTTCCGATGACGTAGTTTTCGCGAATTATAAACAAAAAAGTAAGCAATGGGATTGAGTACTTATATGTGTTTATCCCATGCACATGGCCAGTGCTGCTGATGGGGACATTATTCATTGTCGACCATCGCAACCTCAGAGTACAACCATTGCCATAAACTAGACAGTTTGTTCTATATTATTTTGTCCTTTTCTTTCGCCGAGTTCGATTTTAAGTCCTTGTTCAACCGCTAAAGCCAAGGAAGGATCTTGTCATGAAACGGGTCTTTTCATGAATCCCGTCCCGAGAATCGGCTGAGCCCGCGATTTTTTTTTTGTCGAGGCAATTCAGTTTGATTCAAAACTGTTCACCCCAGAGTCTACAAAAAAATCGGTTGCGTATTCCTAGAAGGATTTAATGTAAGCAACTCTCGATTCAGGTGATTATTACATGGAGCAAGAATATAAAAAGTTGGATTTGACCTGGACTATACTGATCAACGAAACGTCTGCTAGTAGTTAGCGTCAATCAAGCGTGTTCTTCATAATAATACAGTTACTTGTGACAGTGACAAAGTGAACTCTTCTGGAGTTCTTGATAAACAAGTCATCAAGTCGACCACTTTTCAGTACTTACGATAGTCTGCGACAACGCAAAGAAACATGAACATGCATTTCTGAAATAAGTCAGCTGTAATAGGGGGTGAGGAATGTCATGGAGATATCTGCACTGAATGCGAGGAAAGTTTATATGTTGTTCAACTAATTTCAGTGCAAAGGATGCCCTCTGAATGAATAGACCTTTTTAGCTTGGGTGGTTTGTTTCTCCATTCAGACTATGTGATGATACTCTTGAGAATTCTTGGAGTTCAAATTTTCGAATAGTCGCGTGTATATCATGAATGAATAATTTTTAGACGGATGAAAGAAATTTTCTTCAGAGAATATTTCGTGGTCTGAAGTGGGAAAACAAACAGCCCAGACAAGAAAGGTCCAGGGGAAAGGTCTATTTAGTGTACACGAGGAGATTTAAGTTAATTGATTATGACTATCATGGTACAATAAGGCAGACAGTGAGATTTATGACTTCAATACGCTACGTCCACATGGAAATAGTCATGGGGCCAACTCACAAGAAAGATAAGGCAAATGACGCCATGATAAGCTACTAAGCATATTATTGCAACGAATAAAACCAACCATTCAATGAGTTATCTCACCTTCAATCGATTTTAGCAGAAAATGAAGATATCCCTTTACCCAAATGCACTTTATCCGTATCTTATCCCAACATCAGGCGTATGAAGCGTCTGAGTGAAGCTTAGCTGGCGTCAAAGTTATATACTTGGTACTCAGTAGATACCACACGTGTCACTTGCAATACCTGAGTGTTATAGCACTGAGAGTTGACGACTTAGGAAATGAGGACGTAAAGATGAGTTGTTCACCCGACTCTGCTTATCTCGTTCGCCATCTGATATTCGGGGATATAATTCCCAATTAGATAACAAAACGTCAAAACATAAAGGGGTCATGTCTTTACCCTTATATTTTGGCGAATGAAACGATGGCCGGGGCATGAAACAGTTATCAGTCACTACTCAATCAGAGCACTGTAATTCGGTTGCTTCAATACCAATTGAGAATTATTTACAGAGTAATTATGTGGGGCGTTTGAATACGTGCACCTTGAAGCGGAAGAGCTGCGGTTAAGGAGGGAAAGCTATTTATCAATGACCGCAAAAAACGCTAACTAGCTGCAGATTTGGAATTCTTGTCCGGCTATCGGCTGAGTTGTCGTGAGAAATGCCTCCGAAAACATCATAATTAACTTGTAGGAACTTTAACGAGACTGATTATGTGTACGATAAATCGTGAAGGTGCTTTAACAGACTTCCACGCCTTGTTGTTAGGTTTAACCAATGAACTTCTCTTAATTGTAGGATGTAGCCTGAATCTCGCTCTATGACCCTTGGTGGGAACGGTTGAAACACTCACCGTTTCCAAAATTCACTTATAGAATCAATGCATTTGGTGTCTAATTGAAAACGGTTTTCTGTTCATTGCTCTAAACATTTCTAAACCTCTCTTAGAGAGAATTTGGTGCGACAAAGGTAGCTTCTGGTAATCATGATGTCGGTCTTGATTTTCATCAAGATAAAGACATGTTGTTACTTGTTTCTTTTTTGACGGGGGGGAGGGGGGAAGAAGTTTGAGTATCAACGCTCATCGTTCTCGTCGGCTCTCGTGAACTCTAACAGTGAGTGACTCTCTCTTGACAAAGAGAGAATCACTTGTCAATCTGGTTTGGTAGTAAAAAAAGAGGCAACCCTTGCATATCTCTTCTGAGGTCTTCTGAAGGTCTATTATCGCCTCGAATATACGGATTACAGTCTGATAAGCAACTCGAGCCGGAGTTTCCTTTACTTGAATGACACCTGGGGGACATAATGGCTGTCTTGTAGTGAAAAATGTGATTTTGGGGTGCGATGAAAGGCTACTGAGCTATTTTTGGACAGAGATTTGTTGCTCCCTGTCCTCGTTCACTTAAACAGATTAATCTGTTTTAGTTTACTTGATAATGGGATACCTTCTCTAAACTATACCGAGGAAAACAAACTGGCATTGATGTCTTGTGCTTAAAACTTTTCAGTCTCGCTCAACCTAAGGCGATCTAAGCAAAAGGGGGGCTGCTTGTGGGTAAATCTGATAATCTCAGTTAAAGACAAAATTTGTTAAACTCTCTTCCATCAACTCTCATTAGACGTTTGTTGTCGTTCCATCCGAATCTCACACTATTACCTAATATTTTGCCACTACTGAGGTCAACAGGTCCCCGGAAAAACAAAAGGCTTATTAATACAAGATTATCTTCAATTATTCATAGGGCAGTGAATATGTCTCGATTGTCAGTTACTGCACAATCTTCCCGACAATATTTATTGTGACGCTACCTAAAAATGGCTTGGCCTAACCTCTTCGGAAACTACTGGCTAAGCAATGTTACTCCATCATGTTATGAAGTAGCACATGTGTTTCGAGTGTTTACCAGTTTTATCATCACGGGAATACTTAGTGGGGTCATCCCGTCCAAGGAGGCTGGCGGATTCCCATTCCTTTCCCTGTAGTTTTGCAGCGTGAGAGACTTGTCGAGGGTAGTCTTGGGATTAATCGGACCTGAAAGTGATTAAACACAAGCGAAAGAAAATCCTCTCGCGTCCATTTCATTTTTCAATAACGTATACCAACCACTTACACCTGCTCATTAATCATAAAACTGAGTCAAGGCGGAAGCATCAAGTATCATTCCCCATAAGAGCTGATGATCAAGACTCAGCGTAACAAACACTGAAAGGCCGCATGTGTCTTTACCCATGTCGAGGTACGCCACGACTGACCCCTGGGGGGAGTACTCCGTTATATGGGCTATATAGGTATGTGTGGCCCCAAAGGGTATGGTTTTTCAGCCGTTTTGGTCATAAATAGGCTATCGATTTGGCCATTTTGGTCTTTTAAAAATAGGGTATGATTTTTGTACTCCAGTCTTGAATTGGGTATGTTGTTTAGAAGAAGCTACTTTTTCATCATTATCGATGAGATCACAAACAAAACCCCTTAAAAAATTATGTTTAGGGCAACTGCGTCAGCCACAACGGTCATAAATAAGGTATCGAATCTTTGTTCTGGTCATAAATAAGGTAGGGAAAATGGCAGATTTTGGTCATAAATTGGGTAAGAGTTTTGGGAAGCGGGCCCCACACCCCCACCAAATTTTTTCTGGGAGTATCCTCCCCCCCGGAGGACTGACCCACAAAATAATACACTTGTCTTTTTAGCAATGAAGGGAACTCCTAATCCAACCATGCGGTGTTAATCTGGCTAATTCGTAATCTTCTTTGAAAGAGCTTTATGAACCTTATCGGATTTTAATAAAACAATAGAGACAGTCGAAGTATTCCCGATATTTTTCGGAGGCTTTGAAGTTTATTACCGCATTTTAACAGTTTACGCAACTGATCGTCTCCCATTAGAGACATGGAAAATGCACTGCACAGCCTGCACTAACCAAACATGTTCATTTGACAACCTGACAAATGAGCATGTCTCATTACGGTTTAGCCGCCCCTAACTTGAAATTTTCATCTAAAATTTTGCAAAGGAAGGATCGTTTAGATGGTTCATGCAACATGATGTGTGTTCAAATGTCCCAGGAAATGTTGATCGGTTAGCCGGCGCGAAAGAAAGGGAGTTCGCACACTACACCTCGCGCGATGAGCCGTTTCAATGAGCGAGTTCTTTTTTGGGAATTCCCTTACGCTGAAGCGTCTCTTTTTAATAACGCAACATCACTAAAGTAAAGCAATTTGGACAAAGTGAAGTTAATTAAAACTAGAATACCGTTTCAAATAAAATGAAAGAAGACAAATCAACCTAATGGACTTCTCGTACTGTGAGGGGTAGACTGAGTA
Source organism: Orbicella faveolata (assembly GCF_042242905.1). Lineage (NCBI taxonomy): Eukaryota > Metazoa > Cnidaria > Anthozoa > Scleractinia > Merulinidae > Orbicella > Orbicella faveolata. The sequence continues at coordinate 19,601,460 of NW_028301536.1, read as the reverse complement.
GTGCGCGTGCATGTCTCTGACCCTTTAGGTTCCCGCGCAATGTAATTAACTTCCGTCTTGGCCATCGCTAGTCGCCGTTTCTACTAAAATGGATTTCTGTCAATGCTAAGTACTGTTCTGCTAAAGCAGACTATTATATTGTTGGGATTTATTGATCTACAATCTCAGACATGAGTGCTGGAATACCTATCACGTGTCCACCTTCGCTTCGTTTACAACATTCGCAAGGGGTTGGAAAGGATAAATGTGTTTACTCTGTGAAGAATCTTAATTTAGCATCTGTGTACGGTCTTTTCGAGGTACTCTTCATTGCAGAATAAGCAGCCACTCGAAAACACTTATTGAAATAGTGACAACGCAGGAGCGGCTACGAAGATACCTCTGTAAAAACGATAGGCTACGCAGAGACACTTCAACGAAAAAGTGAAAAAAACAGTGGCTACTCGGCTATGCACATACCTCTATGACGAACATGCTGTTAGATTAGCGCAGACGCGTAGCCGCGCAGCCACGTAGACGCTTACCCAATAGACGCGTAGCCAATAAATACGTAGCCATGTAGCCAATTAGCCTTATTGGTGCGTAGCCTTGTAGACGCGTAGCCGCGAAGTCACGTAGACACACACCCGCATATCCGCTTAGCCGCATAGCCGCGTAGCCACGTAGACAAATAGACGCGTAGCCGTGTAGCTGTGTAGCCGCTTGCCACGTCGCCGCGTAACCACGTAGACGCGTATACCCGTTTTGGGAGGAGTACAACTTCGAAGTGGTTGGGCATTGTGCAGCTACTCCTCGAGCTACATCACATATTATGAACTCGAGTAACATCCATTTTCCTAAACTTTGTTTTACACAGCTTGCATGTACTGCCACTGTTCTTCTCTTGAGTTGCACTCATCAGACATGACCGACACATCACGTGTTGACATGGCAAATGAAATATAGACTCCGTGGAGAGATCCCTATCACACGTCACACACAAAACTGTTGATTTCTTCTTTTTGATTTGGTTTCTCAAAGTTTCTGAAGCTTGTGGCGCTGCTCTCTTTACTCGTCCTTGTATACCTATTGGATTGAAGCGCACTAGACATTAATAGTGTTATATCCCACAAAGTCGCCCCACCAACTAGGTTAATACCAAGAAAGGGTAATGGTAAAGCAATATTTTTCTCCTTCTTGAGCTTGAATTGGTTAGAAAAGAATAAAATATCTTTTAAAATGTACAAAACTTGACCATTTGCATTAATGTTAAATGAATATCTAATATGTGCAGGGATGGCTTTCAAGAGAGGAAGGATGGGGGAGGAAGGCAAGGGTATCATGGGGTGTGTCAACGCTCCCTGCCAATTGGCTAGCCAAAACAGAAGTTAACACATAATTCGCTTCAAACAATCTTGACGTAATGGGGATTCTTGGACCATTATAAGGTAGAAAAAGATATGGTTCCTTCTCTCCTGGTGTGTACTGTACTTAACCTTACCAGATTAGAAAAAAATTGTAATTCTCTCTTCAAGCCTAACTGACTTAAAAGGCAAGCACTCTGGTTTCCAAAACTTGGAGTAATTACTACCATGAATGGATGCCAATAACCTATAATTTTTCCCAACAATTCCCTAATACTTGTTTGTACTCCTGGGTGGAGAAAGACACCATGAGAGTGCTTTGTTGAAGAACATAACACCAGCCACCAGTCAAACAGAAGTGCAATGCCCTGATCATTAGGCCAGGAGCCTCACTACGAAATGCCAGGTTACTGTATGCAAACTATTTATATTGTATGGATCTGCCAGGATCTATATGTACCTGTGTTTGCCTGTGTAATGGAGGCTTGCATAACAGTTGGCATTTCTTTATAGCCTGTCATATTTCTTGTGAACATGTGAAGCCCTCTGAGTGTCTGATGTACAGCTGACTCAAGACTTCTAGAAACTGCTTCCTCGTGGCCAAGCTCTACCCCTAAGAATTGTCAATAACAATGAGAATTTTCTTGCACGTTTGGCTGCAAGATTTTCCAGAATAGTCTCATGCACTGTTTCCTTATCAGTAATTACTAAAAATGAAAACAAACCACCAAAAATGGTTTGACAAGTTATCTTGTTATAAAACAGAATGAAACAGACAGGGCCTATTAAAAGCCAGAACCCCAAAAATATTGGGCCAGTACCAGTGTAAGTTAATTAAACTAGAAGGGGCTGTTTGTTTTGGAACCAAAACAAGTCTGCATCAGGCCAAAGGGTCCCATAACTCCAAAGCTGATCTTGGTTTCGGTAACATGAAGCAGACAGGATTACACTCCATGCTGGATGGGATGTAATTCTTTTGCAGGTATGCATTTATACACCTGGATGGAGAGGGACACTTGGTCTGATGCAGAGTTTACCTTTACTCACCTGTTTGATCTGATACATCTACTCTTGAATTTGAATCACTCTGTTCACTGAACTCTTTGCTCTCACAATGAACACTCTTGTTTGATTCTCCCGAGGGTGCATTGCTGTTTGTTTTCAGTAGCAGGCTATCGTTCAGATTACTTGCTCCAGATAAGCTGTTCCCTCTTCCAACTGTTCCTCCACAACTTGAAGTACTGGCACCTGATGTTAACAGAAACTTATCAATCCTAACTTTAAGTGCACTGTTTGGCACTGGCTTACTTGTGTCTGAGAATACCTTCCCAGTAAATGGATCAGAAGGTAATCGTCCCCATGATCTCTCTGCTGTAATATGCTTTTCTAGTGTGGTTGTGTCTATATTGTGACCAGATGGTAATAACACAGGTACAGTCATGAGTTCACAAGTGATTGGATCAATGAAATCTTCTGCAAGGGAACTACTGTTATAACTTAACAGAGTGTGATTTTTAGAATTCTCAGTGGTTCTATTTCTGATGGCGGTGGTCTTGACTACAGCACCTGCCTGGATTTTTTCTTGAATGCCTAAAGCATACTCTAAAACTCCTGGTTTGCAGGCAGCAGATGGTTGTCCCCAAATTTCAACTTTGCCAATAGCTGGCACACTGGAACCACTTAGTCTCACAATCTTCAGTGCCACATGAGTAACCTTTTGTAGCAAATAAGGTCGTTGGAATTCCCCTTTTTGAAAGTCTGATCTTCCTCCAGGATTAAACCCTTGAACAGGGCTTCTCTGTTGAAATAGTTTGTTTTGAATGTGGATAGTTTTTCCTTCTCTGTCATTCAGCCAAGCAACCTGAGAGAAAAACTGTGAATGTTCACCTTTTGCTGAGCCTGGTGTAATGTCAAGTTCATAACTGTGGTTAGGGAAGTGGATGGATGTTTCTTTCTCCAAACGATTCTGGCAACAAACTGCAGAACCTTGTTGACAAATCCCAACTTTGTTTGAATCTGAAAGGAGTTCTCTTTTAGTTCTTTTCTTTTTCGAGAGCTGTGATGATTTATTGTTGGAGGTGTCTCCTTTTCTAGAAGGATCACGTTTGGTTGCTATTCCCGCCACCAGAATGGCTATGCCTGATGAAATCTGAGATCCCACTTTGGGTTTGATGATCATGGATTCCACGTGAATAGGAAATGGCAGTTGGATCAGCAACAGGGCCGGAGGCTTAATAAAATGGGCGGCCAAAAAACCTCGCGAACTTTCCCTGAAATCTATACTTACAAGGTTACCAACGGAGTATCCATCTGAACTTACAACGTCACAATCCACTCTTGATTTAAAGAAAGGATGAAGAAAATTTACAAGCATCCTTGCATTGAAGTACCTTGAAATGTTTTCCAGTTTTTGTCAATCTTGGTGTCTGCAACCAAGCCTTGCTGCGTAACCGCGCCATCATCTGTGCCAAGATGGCGGCAAAGGAAAATCTCGGTGAAATCGCCGAAATTGTGGAAATTATTCTCCGTTTTCTCCCAGGAAGATGCATAGCAATAGCAGCACAAGTCTGTCATCTCTGGCGTGACACAGTGGAGAGGATTCGAAGATCAAGAAGGAAATGCGCCGTCTATTTATCTCCAAGAGACTCAAACTTCTCTGAATGTTCGAGGGACGTACTTGACTTCATAAGGCAACAAAACATTGAACCAAGAGCTTTACTACTATTTTCAGGATCACTTCCTTCATCCAGTACATCATTTATCAAGAATTTTCTGCGATCAGTGCGAAACTGTGTCCCAGTGAACTGTCCGTTGATTGGCTGCACAGGTCTCGGGGTGATTGGTTCAGACCAAACGAACTCGGGCCAACCGCAAGAAATGGAAAACTCGTCGGGATTGTCACTTATGATGTTTCCTCGCTGTGATGGACTTGAAATCCGTGATTTCTATATACCCCTCCGCAACAAGTACAAGAATATTAGTGGTATTAAATCGTTTCTTCCTAGTATGGCTCTCCCTGTGAAACTGGTGATAGTGTTAGCTCATCCCCTGTCACTTGGAAAACTGACCAATTTGACCTTGGCTTTAAGGTCAAATTACGGCGATGATGTAAGATACATTAGATTAAAAGTCTGTTTCAGTGGTAGGGATAATGTACCAGGGGTTTCTTGCAATGACACCCAACTCCCCAGCTCCTTGGAGCTATCCAGGCATATTGAATGGCTTGAATGTAATATCTCCCATGTTTGGAGAGAGAGAGAGAGTTGAAAACACTAATCCCGCTCTTCGGACTACCCACTGACCCCCACTACACAGACTACCCCATGGACTACTCTGCAGACCACCCTATGGACTAACCCCACAAACTATCCCAAATAATCCACCAAACTTACCTTTACATGATCATAATTTTGTGAAAAACAGCAGCAAATTCCTTTTCACAGGTTTCCTTTCCTACTCTTTATTACAAATTGCCTTGTCCCCAGTACGCCTTGATCTACCACAGAGACAAGTTTAAGGTGACTTTAAAGCTTGACTCTGTCTCTAGCCATATTATTTTTTATGTATACATCGATTGGCTGACTCGGGCTATAATAAGCATTTGGACTGGTGGTTGATGAATGGGATGAAAATGAAAAAAGACTGGGTCAAGGAAGCCAGTGAAAAGAAAATAGCAGCTGTTTTTCGTAAAGTTATGATCGTATAGGTGGAGCAGTTAGGCTTCTCGTATGTCTTTCTCCCATAAAAGTAAATCTTGCTGATTGTTTAGACTAGTCCATGAGGGGGGGTGGGGGTTAGTGGGTAGTCCGTAGAGCAGGGATCAGTGTTTTCAACTTTCCTGTATGGAGAAAAGGATTTTGTAATTGTCAATTGAAACATTTTGGTGTAATTAAGTCATTGGAACATACCACCTCTGGTCCAGTGTTGGATAGAACAATGACTATGCACTTAGTGGGATTTAGTTTTTAAAACAACAAGGTGAGAAAGACAAATAAATTACATTTCTAATGATTAAATCTCAGTAGAGAGTGTATTAAAACCTTAAGGAAATCAAGATGTGAAATTTCCTGCACAAAAAAAAAATGGGGATTGAAACATCATTGTCAGTCCTCAATTGTACCATTAGATGCACCTCTCCAGTTAGAGGAACCTTGTGCCATGTTTTGGATGTCATCCCAGAACAGATGTGATGTATTAACTTAATTTAATTACTGAACTAACCCTTTTCTTTCAGTTACCTTTCAAATTGTTTTTTATTTGACATTTCAGGTGGTTATTGTAGGTGGTTACAGTGACAGTTATTTGTTCTACAACACAGAAGTTACTACTCGTGAGATCATTGGTCTTGTGCTGGCTGGGAATTTGCAGTGCTCGTCTTCAGTCATTACAGGTGGCATGTTAGTAGAGTCTTTGGAGAATCTCCATGACGCCATTAAAAGACTTGACAACTCCGACGTACCAAAAGAAAACAGCTTTAGCTTGATGTTTTCGTGTTTTTCAAGGGGAAGTATGACTTATGGATATGAAAATGCCCAATGCTTGTCATTAAGTGAAGTTTTTCCTAGGACACCTGTTGTAGGATTTTTCGGGACAGCCGCGTTTGGATGTGACAGAGAAAAGTTGAAGACTAGAGGCTTAAGGCCAGGTGGTCGGGATTTTTTACACCTTGACGCAACTGTGCTCTGTTTGACTTCATTAGCGCCTATGAAGTAGATGACAACTGCTGTAACTCAAAACAATGACAGCACTAAATGAGCATTCTTTCAGATCTTCTGTCCTTTTTGGTTTATCTAGCGCAAGCGTGAAAAAAGTGGGCCTTATCAGAGAGGGAAGAAACAGGGATTACGCTTCCGACACGGCATTTCAAGTTGTGTCGGACACGAACGCGCATTTTGCCTTTTCATTTGGAAAGGAAAATAGCTGTTAATTAAAAGTTGCAAGATCAGTATAAAACTTGTCTCTTGTTATTGTCCATTGCCGGTACCTCGATTGTTTTTGTCCTCGTTATTCTGTTTTGTGTTGTAACCGCACAGCGGGTGGAGACGGCAACAGAAAGCGAATAAATAGGGCCGGAGAGAAAGAGGAAAAGGTCTACAGAATTCGAATTTTTACAAGGTGAAGTCTGTATACGAGTTAAGTGGCCCATCAGACCAGTGCTTATCCCGGTTTCTCCAGCATGAAGCAACTAGGAGTATTTCTACTCCCCACGTGGATGGGATGCTAGTCCATCGCTTGGGTACCCTATAGCATCAAGTTCGCTGGTACCCATTTATACACCTGGGTGGAGAGAGGCACTGTGAGAGGAGAGGTTATTCCTCCTGTAGGCTAGATTTAGAATAACCTTTATAGTGTGAGAGCTATTTCGCCAACGGCTTCATAGATTGGAAAAATTGGAACCGTATCATATGAGGAGATGGGAATATAATATAGCATAGTGTTTGGCAACTTGTTAGATTAAATTCAAGGGTTCCTTTGATGGTGCGAAGTTTCTTGCACTTGGCAAAATATCTATCGCATCAGTCTTGAACGTCACCAAACAGCAAAGGCGTGTTCGTCCCAACAATTGCAGAACCATAAACTCGTTGGCGAAATATTGTCAAAATATTCTGAAACATCTGAGACACGCGGCAAAGCAACGAAATTTTGACGATGGGAAAAAAATACAGAGTCTTTTACAGGTGCCACATCCAAAAGTAACATGAAAAGACGCCTTTCCTCCTGCACACAAAATTATACTACAGAACGACAGTGACCTTGAAAGAGGTGAATAACTGAAGTAGAACAAACGTTCTCAAAAATTTCGAAATTGTTGATTCATTTTGATTTTAAGACCAATACGAATGACCATTTTGGGCTAAGAAAAGACAGATCTTTAGAACATTTTGGGCCTGGTTACATACACTGTAGCCAGGGCGTGAGAAGGCCAATATACGATCCTGTTTACGCGCTGATAAACAAATGATGAAAAAGTGCAGCAAAGTCCACTGTTTGAAACTTTTGAAAATTCTGCCTGTTTGGAAAAGAAGAAGTAAGAAATGCACGGTTCCAAAATCGATGTAGACTTATACTTCTCAATTTGGCACACATAAAGCATTAGTTATCAAATTGATATTTAGGACATTAAATAATTCACAAAAATAAAACAGCCCCTCCCATCACCTTACACCCATTGCTGGCAATAGCCCTCATGAAATTTGAGCCTACCGAGAAACCCATGTGAACAACAGCTAACAAATATAACCTCAGGGCTTTGCTTTCACACTTGGTGCCCGAGAACGGTGCGCAAGCACGATTCTCCTTTGGTACTAATGTGAACACACCGTTTTTCCAAGTACTCACACCGGAATTCGGGCACAGTACCGTGCCCGAGTACTAGGTCTTGTCCTTGTACTCAGGCACCATAAAATGGTACTTGGGTACTTGGAGTATCCAGTGTCTAAACGGAACACAGTGTTGCGCCGGCACCAGTGAATACAGTCTAAGTACCCCAAGCGAGATCGAAACTCTCCGGTTCAGTAGACTGGTCTCCGACAGATTGTCGCTAAGCAACATCTCGTGCGGTGGATCACGGCGTGAAAAAGACGAGGGGGCCTAGATTCCATCACAAAATCAACAACGCTAAAACATGGCGAGCTGTGAGCATTATGTAAGGAAATGTTCTTTTCTGGCTCCGTGTTGTAACAAGATCTACTCCTGTCGCTTTTGCCACGATGAAGCTGAGAAAACCCATGAGTTAGAGAGGAAGAATGTTCGACAAATCAAGTGCAATCAGTGCGGTAAACTGCAAGATGTCGTGTCACATTGTACGGAATGTGGCATCAAGTTTGGCTTTTACTTCTGTTCCACTTGTCGTTTGTACGACGATCGAGACAAAGGCCAGTTTCACTGCGACCTCTGCGGGGTTTGCCGCGTCGGTGGGAAAGATAACTACTTCCATTGTTCAATGTGCGACATGTGCTATCCGAACAATATCAAGAGTTCCCACAAGTGTATCGAACAGAGCTCCAGATCGAACTGTCCCATATGCATGGAAGACTTGCACGCCTCGCGTGTTCCTTGTCAGATTTTGAGATGTGGTCATTTACTGCATCAGACGTGTTTCCAAGCGTGTCTGAAGTCGCAACTGCGACACTGCCCACTGTGCTTGACATCCATGGGTTGAAATTGGTGGCTACTTTTGATTACCATGAACACGTTACAATTTTGCAACAAAAAAGTGCATCTTTGTTCAAGTTTTTACTGAACTTTCCGTTTATTTCTGTCAGCACTTGGATAGCTTGCTCTGATTGTACTTAATACTAACTGTGACTCACAAAGTCAGGTAAATGACAGTAGTTCAACTGTCTCCTCGTAATAAGTTTTTGACAGGTGGGCAAAGCTCTAGCTGTGAGGTGATCATCTTGTGTAAATAGCAGATTTGCACATTATCATCATTTGACTACTACTACCAGAATTTCTCTGGTTTTTTCTTTATTATTTAAATTTGAAGCCCCAGTGGGGTTTAAATAACAATATAAATAAGCATAAGAAACAGAAAAAGTGAAGAATTCTGGTAGTTGCAGTCTAATAATGCTATCATGCAAATCACCTATAAATTAGCACCAACATAGTAATAGAGGGGAATGGTTATGAAACCCAACAAATTTCTTTGTTGTATATTTTTGTTTGCTCAGTTTTGGCCTTGACCATGCACAAACACAATAGTTGTTTACTCCATACTGAGGAACTAACCAACAGAAACGTTTTGGTTAAGTAATTCATGCATAGTGTGTGAGGGCAAAACAAAAGACTGCACAGTCATGGACCTTCCAACATAAATCTTGGGCATCTTTGTTTGCGTGATGTTTGCTGGGCTTCATAACCATTTCTCTCTAAAAACTATGGTAGCAACTGTAAAGTTATAAGTGTGGACTGGGAGAGGTTGTATGGCGATATTTTTTATTACCCTAGGAAAGCAGAAATATTGAAAACAAATTAATAAAATGCATTACCTTACTTCCATTGTTGTCTGTTTAACTACTGTGACAAATTCAAAGCTGTTATCTCTTTATGGGGTTTGATTTCAGAAGTAACACACTAAAATGGCCTCGAATCTGCATAGTGATGCAATAAACAACAAAAAATACTTATGCCATGTGAAAGTAAGGTAGGGCATTTTTTAAAAAACTTTCTAGTATATCTCCTTCCTAAGGCTGATCACCTGTGGCCTTTTCTTTAAGTATTTGTGAATTTGTCTGACTGAGAAATAAACCACATGCCTTCCCCTCACTGGTAACTGGTTGTCTCTCAACTCAGTCTGCTTGTGCTGGTTGTACAGATTGACACTAGAAATGCAGAGATTTCAATGTGAGTATTATATTTGAAGGCCCAGAACTTTCACCTGATTGTACATAATGTATCTAACATGAGTGCTTATCTGATTTCCAAATGCAAAGGAGAGAGTTGAAAACGCTGTGTGGCAGAGTAGTTTTGATGAAATCAAAGGTGTTTTGAACTTATGCGAACCATATGGGAGATCCATTTTGTATCCATGAAACTCCAGATAACACCAGAGCGTTGGCACAAAGGTATTTCTAATATATTTATTGTCTAAATTGTTTGTATGTAACGGTATCCTGGGTGTTAATTATGGTTTCCCATCATTACAGCTGATCATTAACAATACTTTTCTCTTTCAATATTGTCTTGCAAGAGAACCAACTCTCAGATCCCGGATGGGGGACTCCGATATATAATGACAGGGTGCTCGTCGCACCTTTAGGGGTTTGAGAAGCGGTTTTGGTACCTCTTAGGGTGGTCAGCCTCAAAAGGTCCATAGCGGGAGCTTTTGCAGTCCCTTTTAGGGTAATGAGCCAGAAAAAAATTAACAGGAGGTAATGTGATGTTTTAGAATCGGTACCTCATAGGGGTGAAAAAATCACAGCCACACCCACAAAACAGGATCTTGGTACCTCTTGGGGGTTCTTTTCAAAATTTCCGACAAGCAACCCCCATCCTTTTTATATGGGAGTTCCACCTCCATCCCTCGGGTCGCAGATAACATCCATGGGCAATGAGTTTTATTATCTGCCACCTGAGGGTGGTTCTTTTAATAAAAAATGATTTTTATTGCAAAGCTTTTAAACAAACCTCTGGGAGTGGAATATTATGCTTAAGTTATGAAAGTTATTCTGTTGGTAACAGTCACACCAGCCTTAATAATCTGACACCAATCATAATCTGAAACAAAGGGACTGATAAAAACCAAGCTGATCTGAAAAATTTAAAACCCAAAATATATTTAAACCACAGCATGGCAGTTGTTTCCTTTCCACAGTGAAATAAGCATGTAACAAGTAAGCTTGATTTTACTCGCTATGACAATGGTAATGGGTCAGGGCTACTTTCTAGCACTGTGGCCCTCCAACCCAACACTCCTGTCCAGTTTCAGTAACATACATTAAGCAACTATCATATTTTAGCCCTGTAGCATTTTTAAATTTCCTGATATCCATTTATACACCTGTTGAGAGAGGTTGACCCTGGCCATGGCTCAAACCAGGACAACATCATCCAGAATCCAACAGCATACTATTCATTCTATTCAGTTTTATTACTCTCCAGCGAACGTAATGCTAGTTCCTCACCCTTGCCAGGTTGCTCAAACAATTTGCGAGTGCTGTACCCATTCGCCTCTTGGGTTGAGAGAGAGACCCCTTTCGTGATCCTTTTATTGAAAAAAGGTACCGATTTCACACACCTACTTAAGAACACTGCATCCTTTTGTAAACCATTGTAATGAAGTTAATGAACAATATCATGGTGGAACATCAAGCATTACCAGAAGAGATGTTAACCAAAAATTAAGTATTATTTGTTCAGTTCAAGTGATCAATCTCAACGTGGTTTTTTCATGTGGTGTTTGGTTAAAACTTGCAACTCACCCCAGGTCCCTGCACAACTTTACGCAACCGGCCTCAAGCCGCTATGCAATTTGATGACGTTACAATAGAGACACTTTATGTCTCGGACTGTTAGTAAACAGCGAAGAAATAATAATGATAAATGAGCCCTTCGTGATAAATGAGCCCTCCTGCAAAGGATCTGTGACGCAAGACGTATGGTGAAAAGTTGACAAAGCGTTAACGAGCCGTAATGATGCAAACAAGGATCATAAATTTACAAACATTACTTCTATTAAACGGTAGATAGATAGATAGATAGATAAAGTTTATTTAAACACGATAATAATTAAAGCTAAAAGCTTGTGGGGTCGTGTATTTAAATTTAACTTTGCTAAAAATTTAAAATTACGATTAAAATGTTTAGATTACAATTCCTAGATTTACAATAAAATTAATTATTTAATTAATTGCTAACTAGAACTATTACTAAGTTAATCTACCATATGATTACAATAAACTAACTAAAAACTAATTGTATATAAAGTCACTATGTCTGTGGCGGGTTGTCGAAGCCGACAGGGCGTTAAAGTTAAAATCTTTAAAATCGGTCGGTCGTTCGAATTTAGAGTCAAAACTAAATTATTTAGATTTAAAAATCATCCCTTTGCTTGTTTGTTGTTGTTTTTTTTCTTTCAGTCCGAAAATACAGTGTTCAGTATTTTCTCCATGAACGCGTTTTATTGGCAGCATCGGTTTTTTTTCCTTAGTGATCTGAGTGATATAGAAAACTAGACAGTGCAATACAAATGGTAAAATCAACATATAGGACAAAAATCCTTGTTAGTCCTTGTTATGTATAGTTTCAAAACTTGTGGAGCGGGTAGTTCAGCAATATCAGTGGATATTGAGTTGTCAATTCCTTGTTTTTTTTGTTCTGTTTTGTTTTTTTTTTTTTTATTTACACCAATGGCTTTGTACAGTCGTGAAGGTGCAAGTCGACAGGTGTAAGACCATGAAGCAATTGGATTAATACCACAAGTGGAAAAAGAGGAACGCATGGGGATATGTCTGCTCTCTGGGGTACATCGCACTCAGCTCGTAATGTGTTACCATTCTCACAAAATGGCTACGTTAGGACCGTCACACCCAGTTTTTGTACTTTGAAGGGGCACCTTATAGGTAGCATTATCGTTTACTCTGCTAAATTACACGCTTTCTTGACACACAGTTTTTTCCTTAGTGATAGAAAACACTTCAGAGTGCAATGCAAAACAGTGCTAAACAACACGAGTCGGATAAATCGTTGTTAGCGCTCTATAAATGTCGATTGACGTACGGCCGGGGCGGAAACAGATTAATTGAATGCTCCATTGATTCTACTAAAAAACATTTCCTTTTCACGATCTGAAACAGGTCACTGTATTTAAGTATCGATTTTGAAAAAGAAAAATACGTGACGTCAATGACACCACAGCGCGGTGTTTCCAAAGTAAACTCGATATAGAACTACTGTGTCAAATATCGTTTCAACTATACAAACCGTAAGTTTAATTTCAAATGTCAGGTGAAACTTTGACAAATGGTTACGAATGAACTCCACTTGATCAGCGTTTAACGAAAAACGTCCAATTCCACTTCTGTTCAGTAAGTGGTTGATATTTTAAGATGTGGGGTACACTTGCTAATCTTTCTGTTTTAATCAGGTAACGCTTTGCAGTTCTTTGTGTTTCGATTAACGCTGTTAACAAATAGAACAGCTGCAAATTGGCGATTCAAAGCATCTATGCTTGACTAAGTCGTTGAGTATTGGCTTTGCTGTTGTTGTCGTGAATAACTGAGCTCCTTGTAAAGTGCTTAATCTAACGACAACTCTAACTTCGACATAATGACATAAGCATTTCACCCTTAAGCATGTACGACCTGGGTGCTAGACGGTATCCCATGTTTTTCTACGTCAAGGAAAATTTTTAAAATTGAGTTCACGTTGACTAATTAATCATAATTAAAATATACAGATATATATTTGCAATGTCAGTTAGCATCTGAGTAAGTCACGTGAGTTCATTAACTGCACTGGCATCATTGTGATATTGAGCAAGGTTGAACAAAGCCCTGTGAGTCAGTAACCATGTTAACTGTTCAAGATGAACAGGATGTTCTTTGTATGCCTTCGTCATTAACGATATTACGTAGAATAAGATCGAACAAGTGTTGTTTATAGTTATGACTTAGCAAGAACTAACTTAATGCATGTTCCGCCTGGTAAGCATTGATTCCTTTTATCGGTCTTCTCTCAAGTGAAAACATCACGCCATGACTTCAGTGCTGTGTTTTTAACAGCGAGTATCAGCTTATGAGTGGAAACACGTTCCAGCATAAACAGGTGGCAAAAATGGTTAGTCGCGGAAAAAGAGTTGCTCCTATAGAGGACGAAGACACACTAGAAGACAAGCAAGAAGGGGAGGGAAACAATTTACAAGAACCCCTAACTGTTCCAAATGGCTTGGCGAGCGGCTTGCCTTCACAATTTTCTACTGTTGAGTTTCTCCATCAATTCACACCACCTAACGCCTCCTTGTGCCAAGATCGAAATACTTTATCACCGCAAAGTGAAAATGAAAGCCCAAGTCGACCCCACTCACCAAATGCCTGGATGAAAAGACGAAATAGCAATCTAGCTAACTGTGAGAAAATGCTTCAAGAGATCAATGCATCCGCAAGAGACGCTAATGCGATGACTAGAAAGGAGAATTCAGTACCTTATGAGGCTATTTTGGAACTTGCTTGTGAAGTGAGTGAAGAGAACGAAGGAGAAGGCGGAGCAAAAGAACCAAGCGAAAACGGAGAAGAAGGCAGTGGGCATCTAAGCAAGTTAAACGACTTAAACCGACCAGATGGGATCAAAAAGCCCGAGGACCCTAACCAGGCCTTACTGGTGTACTTCGCCAAGCTGTCTAGCTCTCCTGATGTCGACGATTCGTTGGACCTGGAGCATATTAAATCCTTGTTACATGCAGGGGCTTCTGTGAACACGAGTGATCGGTTTGGTCAAACGTTGCTCCATGAAGTTTCCAGAACTTGGGGGACAGATGTTGCACAGTTTTTCGTCAATCAAGGTAAGCCATTCAGTCAACCTGCCCTTTTCATTTCCTACTGGCATTTTGAGAAACAACACAACGTTTTTCAAAAACATGTTTCAACGGAATCTTCTGTCATCTTAAACTGAAGATGGCAGAAGATTTTATTAAGACACGTTTTTAAAAAACGTGGTGTTGTTTCTCAAAATGTCAACATGTCTGCTACTATCCAGACCTTTTGCTACTGAAATCTTCTTAGGTTTCCGTATTGGTTCCAGAACATTCACATAGTACTAGTCAGGATAATTTGATGACTTCATAGCATCAGTTGACCAACAGACATCTTTATTACCCCGGGAATTCTCATTATCAAACAAATCATAATCAACCAAGTAATGTTCAAGACCTGTAACTTTTCACCCCCTCGACGATAGCGTAACCTTTTCAGAAGATGAGTACAAAAAAATCTCATTAAAAAATCGGCTTTTTGACCTGCCATAATTCAGCCCACAAGTTGCCGTTCATTTCACAGAACTCCAGATGGAAAACGAAGACTTTGCTCCCTTCCTAGAGAGCCTTATGTCGAACTAAATATTTTGAAATTAAAGTTAATATTAAATTTAACTAAGTGAAATAAGGCTAAAAGCAGTACTCTTTTTATGTGACACCGATTGTTTTGTAATTATTTTAAAAAAGGAGATTTGTTTTCCCGCAGGGTTAAGAGAGCTTAAGTTGTTTTGACTCTTTGGTCGTCTAGGTGCAGACATCAACAAAGCAGATAATTATGGTCGAACACCGTTACACGTGGCTGCCTCTGCTGATTACCCAGAGATGGTCAGGTTCCTTATTGATAATGACGCAAACTTTGACTTGACGACCAAGGGAGAGATACAGACACCACTACACTTCGCTGCGAAAAATGAAGCATCGCAGTGCGTTAAGATTCTCCTTGCCTATGGAGCAGTGCTTGAGGTTCGAGACTACAAGCAGCGTACACCGCTACAAGTAAGTTGAAGGGTGGATTTTTTCAGTTTTTTTGAGATGGTCAACTGAATAAGTTTCCATGAATGAAAAAAACGTGACGAGCGATGTGAGACGGAGGAAACAAATAAAGAGCTCGTCAAAGGATATATGAATACGGCGACAAAAAATTAATTATGACAAATTTCATTCGCTAGTTTCCGTCCAAATTGGCCAACAACGCCCCTGAGCTCATGTTCCGAAATGGGCGCCAGTGGGCGAATATAACTGATAATTACACAGGAACAGTGTAGTTTGCGTAGCAACAGGAGTGATTTTAATGGGAGTAGGGTGACGGTGGATGATTAAAAACGATTAGTTAATGACGTTCCGCTATAATATTCAAAAATTGTCAGGTTCGCCAACCTTTACCTAAGTTGATAACACTTATTACTTATCATAAAATCTTTCTTGACTTTGTGTCTAAAAGATGCGTTATTTGCTAATTCGATAAGCATTTCAGCGATGTACGTGGGAACCACAGAAAGCATAACAATAAAAAAGACACTTGTGTTGGAAAATTTGAGTGCGTTGGCTACCTCATTTACAGAGGGAAGTTGAAAAAGCGTCAGGTAAAGCAGCAAACGTACCACAATAACCTTTCGGTTTCTTTACAGATCGCAGCTGAAAGTAACAGCGCCGAGTGCGCCAGGATTTTGCTGGAAGCGGGCGCTTCTGCTGGGACAAGAGATGACAGCGGATTGACAGCGCTTACGCTGATGGTAACAAAAATGCCTAGTGTGGTGAGTGAGAATTAAGTAAGCAAACGGAAATTGGACTCAACTATGTACCATTATGAAACTAAAGCTAACTAAATAACAACTAGTGAGTGGGTGGCAGTTTGCTTGTTATCAAACTTGTTTTGACTTACGGTCTTTGCAGAATTGAAAGTTTCCGGTTCACGGACTTCCAGTCGTTTCAGCTAAATGCTGATTGGCTGACAAACGAGAGTAAGCACTCTGTGCATGTTCACGAAATCGTCTGCTTTCAACAGAAGCCCATGACCCGGAGCCTTCAAAGATATCATACTCTTGAGGCTTTGGGTCGTGGGCTCCTGACATCAGTTAATCATCATAACAACAAAAACAACTTTAATTACAGGTATTAAGTTATTTCACTTTGTGCGCTTTCGTGTTTTTATACTTCGCTCAAATTAAGAGTTGCAGTCCTTTTTCTCTCATTTTTTCATGGCACGGAACATAGTCTCTTGCGCTGATCATTTACAGCCAAAGGAACGACAACTTGGAACTGTACTGCGCACGCGTTCACTGATAAATACACAATTTGTTCCATTTTAATTTAGGCACTTCGAGCACTGGACCAGTTCCATATCACAGACAGATCACATCGCAAGCAGAGATATTATCTGAATTTCCTGGAACAGTGTGATGCAGATACCAAACGTCACGCAATTTTCACGTCACCTTTGCAAGCAGTTGTAGAAATGAGCTGCTACGAGCTTATAATGCATCCGATATTCCAGCGCCTGATCGAAGTGAAATGGAGATTCTTCGGAATGAGAGCGTGGCTGGGGATTTTTCTGAACGTGTTACTTGCTCTTGCTTACACCGTGCTAGGCGTCACGCATCCTTCAAACGTGAAAAGTTATTATTATCCACTCGACAAGAACGGCTGGAGAATACCCTTAGAGGCTGCTGTGGTGTTCTTGACGTTCAACGAAATCAGGAAGGAGATCAAAGAATTTTACCAGTCCCGACGAGAAAACGGCAAGTTCGTAAGTTGGAGGAAGAAGGAGATGAAGCGCGATTTGGAATTCTGTCATCCACGATGGACTCAAGAAAGAACTTTTGTTAAGGGACAGGTTCGTCAGATCAAAGATCATAAAAAGACGTACTTTCAAGATAAGTGGAATTATTTAGACTGGGTAGCATATCTAATGCTCATAATCGTGATTATACTCCACATCATCAATGTCGTCGTGCAGAGCGATGTGTACAATGGTATCTTCGTGCGGATCTTTGCTTGCACTATCATAGTAGTCTGGGTCCGCCTTCTCAAGTTTGCTAGACCGTTTCCTAGCCAAGGTCCATTTGTCGTCATCCTCGATAACATCGTGGGGGACACGCTGAGATGGGGCTTTGTCATAGCAATGTTTTACGTCCCTTATGCCGCTGCATTCTGGATGTTGTTTAGCGACCGTTCTGGTGAACCTGGCGTCAGAGGCTACAACAACGTAGGGCACTTGGTTTATACAGTCGTTCGCTTCCCACTGGTGGACAACTACAACTTCGATGACCTGGAGCAAGCGTATCCGGTTATGTCACGCGTACTGTGTGGAACCTTTCTCATACTCGCGGCAATTGTTCTGATGAACTTGTACATTGCGCTTCTGTCAAACACGTTCCAACGTGTCTATGACAACGCACGTGCCACGGCTGCCATGCAACGTGCGCGCCTTCTGCAAGACCTAGAATCGGGTGCCTCCGACAAGAAGGTGGCGCGCTACAGGGAACACATCCGCACCAGATGCAGTCCGGAGGGAAACGACTACCTGGTCATCATATCCGATGAAGAAGAGCAGAACAGGAAGCAGGAAGAAAAGATTTCTTTGGTCCACAACATTGTCAGCGACCGTCTCGGTGGCAAGAAGTTCGGAAAGGTGCAGAAAAGTGAGTTTGACACAGTGCTGGAAGATATCGATCTTTTGAAACGTTCTCAGACTGATATGCAAAAATCCTTTGATCGTTTTCACGTTCGCCTGGAAGAGATTGGAAGCCTTAATGCCATCATCTATGAAGAAATTGCAAAGTTGGTCCAGCATGGGAAACATCAGATGACAGCGATAACTGATGTAAACACAGAAGTGACCAATTTTAAGACTAGCCTGGAGGAAAAGGTTGGCAGTCTTGCGACAGGCATTGATTTAGGTCTTGAAAATCTCGAGGCGGAGGCTAAATTGAGAAGCAGCGCCTTGGAGAGCAATTTCGGAGCAAGATTTGATGAGTTACAAATCGAGTTCAAAGAAGTTAACTCAAAATACGATCAGTATGAACAGCACGTAACGGGTCGAATCGAAGAGCTGGAGGCGTTTATAGTTAGTGTAGAAGAAGACAGAAGGAAGGAAGAAGAAGACAAAAGGAAGGAAGAAGAAGAGAAAAAAGAGGAGAAAAAAGAAAGAAAATCAAGTTCGGGACCCAAATCTAAATCGAGCAGCCTAGGTGGGTTTCTAATTGTTGAGGCCAACAGAGAAGTGTTGAAAGCTGCAGCGAAATCCACTGATAAACGAACTGGTGCTGAAGAAAGCATCTCTGACTTTGAAAGTATCGACGGAGATTCGACAATTGAGAGGCAGCGCAAAAGAACAATCACCATGTCTGGTCAAAGGGCTCGCGAAGAGTATATCAACAGACTAAAGGAAAGTTATGCAAACAATACAGGAGATGATGAATCAGAAAAAGACAAAGATGACTAATTTGTCTATAGTGAGTTGTATAATATAGACCCAGGGTGGACTCCCATAAAAAAAGGACGGGATTGTTCGTCGCAAATTTAAAAAAAAAAAATACCCTAAGGGGTACCAAGATCCTGTTTCGTGGGCGTGGCTTGAAGATATTTTTACCCCTAAGAGGTAACAAATCTAAAACAACACATAAACTGACGCTGTCAAAATTTTTAATAGCGATAAAGACCATTGCTTCGAATACCTTGTACTCGTAAAGTTTATTGTCAAATATCTCATGTCATTTTTTTTTTTCAGTTCAAATGGATACCCTAAAGGTACCGCGAAAGCTTCCGCTGTGGACCTTTTGAGGCTGAACACTGAGAGAAAAAAAAAACACAAAAACGCTTTTTAACATCTAAAAGGTACGACGAGCAACCCCCTCACCTGTAATTTATAATCGTTGATGGAACTCGATCGATCGATCGATCGATCACGGCTTTCTCGGCTGATCATGCAAGTGACCCATCCAATTACGTTCAGATTTGACTAACATCAACATTTTCCGCCTTTTTACAATTGAATTAATCAGCTAAGTAGTCTTTAAGGTACATCTATACAAAGTGTTTATCTCGCTTAAGAATTTCCCGCAGGTCGGTTTAATGCCCGCACGCCTGGATCGAAACAATAGTTAGCTGAATCAAGACGAAGTACACCTTGAAATCTAAAAGCGTTTAAAAGCGTCTCGTACCGTTTGACTTATGCAAAGCGGGCACGTTTCTTTTCTGAGGGAGTATCGGAGATAAATTAAAATCGTTACATCTCACAAATGCGAAGAGCGAGAAAGTACTTTATATCCAACTTCATGTTTCATTAATCACATTCACAAGCTTATGATCAAGAAATCCACCGGTCTTAGTTTTCGAAGATCAAGTTGATGTTTTTGTACTAAATGTACTAGCAACCAACATTAAAATTCGCGATACGAGTATTGCAAGAACTGATGTATCACGATAATAAAATAATCAGATTATTTTATTTCAATATAACTGGTGGGTAACAGCATGAGTATAAGTAAAGATCCGTTTTATTAAGCTGGCGACGAGAAAGACCCTCTGAAGGAATCTGCCATCAAATATAGAGGTTCGTATGAGGCATATTCTTATGCAATCAAAATGCAATATAGTCAAAACCAATTCAAAACAATCATGTGTTCGCCAGCGCGAAGCAGGCCTGACTAACACTTGATACGAAACAATTTGATGGTCTTATTTCAGAGTTTTTATCTCTGTTCACAGCTAAAGCATTAAATAATTGCTAAAATCTAAGAAACCATTTCAAGGATTATTTTTTGTAAATGATCGCAATCGTTGACGTTGACTATCATGTTGCAATGCATAATAAATATTTCTTAAACCAGTCGATTGTCTCTATACTTTCACGAATATATCGTACGCTTATTTGCCACTTCGATGACTAATTCAGCGACTATTTTCCAAGAAATAAAAACGGAAATAAAACTCCGTGAGCAAAATTGTTAGCAATACTCGCGAGGAAAGACTGCTTCCGGCTCACGAAGTCATGGCACGAGCGAGGCGGGAGAAAGTACTTTTCCATACACTACCTCAAGGCTCCTTTCTCTTAGTCCATTGTTTTTTTATGATAGGGCGTTTAAAATCGCAATATGATAACACCAATGTTAGTCAATGACAGAAGCTGCTCGGAAGAAGGATTCTGAGATCTTCTTAATGGACTGAAAGGCATGACCTTTCGTTTCCTGGACGCTTTATCATTGACTCATGAGAGCCACGCTATGTTGCTATGGAAAATGTTCGAGTTGAATTCAGAGCACAAATGAAGTCTTAATTAACTGTTCCAACAGCCCGGTCTTAAAATAATCCATCTCTTGAGACTGGTCAGCTTTGAGCCTTCAAGCTTATCAAGAGTACCATTGGGATTTCCCATGCAATGAGTAACAATTGTCTCGTAGTTCCATGGCGATAAAAAATGTTTTTCAATGTTTCTTCTTTTTTCGTTTGCCTAGAGTATGAATAACATCACCCAACATGTCTTTGACTTCCCCTATCTGATTGTGAAACTGCGCTGTTAAGGCTCTTTGTTGTTGTTCCAATTTCTTCAAATCTTCACGCAGTTTGTGTATATCGTTAGTTGAAGCATTTCCTTTCCTTTTCCTCTCGTTCTCTTGTTCACTTATGTGCGCAGAAATGTGATCAACTTGCTCTTTTATTTGATGCGTCATTCTTTGCAGATCTCTCTCCTCCCCCTCCGACGAATCATCATCGTAGTAGAGTTCCTCTGGGCTGCACCTTGTGTAGATGTAATTCGTGAACGCGCGCCGTTTCGAAGCGGACAGATTTTTCTCCAAAGTCAGGATGGTGCTGGCTTGCTGCATGACGGCATTAGCCTTGACATTGTCGTAAACCCTTTGAAAGGTGTCAGACATCAAAGCGATGAACAGATTCAGGCAAATCACACCTGAGAAAGCAATGTACGTACCACAAAGTACTTTAGCCATGATGGGCTTTGCTTTTGAGAGCCCATCATAATTATACTCGTCCACAACAGTCATCCTAAACATGCTGAAGAGTAGGTCAGTAATGGAGGAGTAACCTTCGACCTCATGTCTACTAAACACCATCCAAAATGACGCCGCGTACGGAATGTAAAATGTAAAGAACAGAAATCCGAACTTGAGCACATCGTAGATCACATGACCGAGCATGACTACAAAGGGACCCAGGGCGGTAAATGCGCGCGCATACTTCATGAGACGAATCCAGAGCACCACTAGTGTTGCAGATAGAACATTCACATGTGTGATCATTGCCAGTGGGTCGCCATGGAAATAGGCTATCAACTTCGTTGCTATGGACGCAAGAATCATGAAATAAGCCAGCCAGTCGACAAAGTTCCAGGCGTCTTTCAGATAAGAAGGTTCTTGATGCTGTAACAAGTCAATTTCCTGCATCAGGTACAACCTCTCCCCAGGCCATCTCGGATGACAGAACTCCAGATCGCTCCTCAGTTGTTCTTCCCGCCATTTTAACCAAAGCCTGTGTTCTCTTTTGGATGAGAAGTATTCCATGACTTCCTGTCTGATAGCATTAAGCGTCATCAAAACCGCTATGATGCTCAGCACCAGTCTCCACCATTTTTTCTCGATTGGATCAAAAAGTTCTTCTGCGTTATTTGGTAAAGTGATTCCTAGCACAGTCCAGACTATCACGAAAAACAGGTTTGTTAAGACTTGGATCCAGGCTCCTCGCTTCCCAAAATAATTCCACTTGACAGCGATGAGTCTCTGTATCACTGGATGCATAATTAAATCGAACTGCTTGAGTTGTACAATGACCTCCAGTGCTGTCTTGGCGCATCCGCTGCTCATGCAGGTCGGCACTGGGGGCTCAAGGTAGTTTAAGTGGAAGTATTGTTTTCTGTTTGCTCGGTCAGTGGAGTAAAACTGGTTTAGTGCTTCTTTGGCCTGTAATGAAAAAACAAAACAAGAATCTTAATATCGAGTTATGCATAAGCGATTTGAAAATGACATAAAGACGTAAACTCCGGCTCTGTATTATTAGACTCTGATACAAAACTAGTATGATGAACAACATATTACTAAGGACACTTCAGCTGTTGCCGTGGAGGACAAAACTATTATGAAAAACAGGTTCATCCCAGTTTCTGTGTCCGTATAGTTAGGCGCCTTGACTGTCAATGGAGGTAAGGTATAAATATAAGTCTCTCGAGTGCGGTCTACGTTCCTCCCCAAGGAGACCGCGGGCTCTTTTCCCGAACAGCTAAGTGTACAGTTTAGTGTCAGTCATCTTATGTCCCCCATCATTTTTTCGGGTTGTCTTAACAGCTCATTTACAAACCAAGAACACAACGCAATGACCCCTTGACAGATAAACTCCACTTACCACACTTGGCATCTTGCTGATCATCATAACAAGAGCTGTCATTCCACTGTCGTCAGCCACACCAGCTTCCGCTGAACGATCAATCAGAAACCCCGCAGTCTCAGAACGATCCAATTCCGCAGCAACCTGTGGAGATAAGTTGAACGATTTATCTATGATGCGTGGTTAATGAGTAGGCATCGCTCTAAAGACTGGTTCCCTAAAGGTGCTCTGGAAAGCCATGCCACCTAGCCGAATTTTTTTCCTTCTTGTTAGCTTATTATTAGATTATAAAGACTTTTTTTTCTTCACGCATATCAGGGTATAAGTTTGAATTTCTTTCCTCTTCAACTGTTTTCATGACCTTGCCTGCACCAGATTGTCCATGTCAAACTTAAAGTGAATGGGAAATCAAGTCTATATGCATTCCACTGTTCTCTTCTTTTTGCACCATATTTAAGGTATTTTAAGGTATTTTAAGTATTTTAAGTAAGGTTTTTCTAATACCCTATTCTCAATAGTTAATTCATGAACATATGGACATACAGAAGTACCAAACCAGATGTTTCCACCTCCGAATCTTGGTCTTGGTTCCTCCCATCTAGTCAAGTTCCAGCTGCATTCGGACTGGCGCTACATTCAAAATCTATTGAGTATCGAGGCAACTGGACTGTGACCCATCGGATTAGGGAGTAAGGTACTTATAGAACGAAATTTGTAATGAGCTTCGACTATGTGTTCATCCCTGTCATATGTTTGTGAAAAGTGATCAGATTATCGCTTTCTGCATCTGAGCTAGTTTTTAAATACAGACCTGTAGAGGCGTTCTCTGTTTGAAATCCTTGTCTGTAATGTCAGCACCACATTTCATCAGCATTTTCAACGAGGACGTTGCATCGTTTCGTGCAGCGAAGTGTACAGGTGTTTGCAACTCTTTACCTGTCTTGGCGTGCAGGTCTGCCCCTCTCTGCACCAGGAACTGCACCATCTCTGGATAGTCCACTGCGGCCGCCACGTGCAGCGGGGTGCGACCATATTTGTCAGGCTGATTAACAGAAGCCCCTGTCGAAGAAAAATTAGCATTAAATACCGAACGGAAGTCCTTCAGTATGATCAAGCTCTCCTTTATCCTTTGTGTCCATGTAGGACAGTACATAGGCTCGATTACCAGCCGCTGTTCGGGAAAGGAGCCCACGCTCCTCCCCCGAACTCTCTTCTCGGGGAGGAACGTAGACCGGACTCGAGAAAGCGGCGGAAATCGAGCCTAGACAGTATAAAGCTTGCATGATTGCAGGTTATAGCGTGGCAGGCGGCAGAGACAGGGTTTCTCTAGCCAAGTGTACAGCTGGATACTCGAAAATCCAATGGGAGAAAAATGACTGAAATGCTGCGAGGTATACACATGCGATTCGTAGCATCCAATCTAAATAGAGCAGCAGTATCGCCGGTCTGCTCGCGCTATAAATCCTAGTACAGCTGAAGAGTAAACAATGATACCTTATTTTCCCCAAATTCTCTACGCGGGCGAAACTAGTTGATCTGATCCAATTTAATTCTCAGGTAAAAATTACAATGATCATTCGGTCATCCGTTGTTTGTTGCGAGTTCGCGTTATGGATAATCTGGCGATCAGATAAACACTGCTCAGATTCTACATGGGCTCTAATGATTTATAAACGAACTTTGGTTTTAGCTGCATATATTTCCTACCATATATTTCTGAATATTTCCGAATATAAGTTCTTTATATTTTTGAGTCATTCACGAATTTACGAGGCAAAACAAGCATAGTTACCATGCGGTTTTTGAATTATATTCCTCGCACATAAAATAATGTAATGCTTTAGGTATTTACTTAGCGGTTAATAAAGAATTTAACAACAGATTCTGTACTACGGACGGTACGAGGAAAAGACGGATCAAACGAAGCAAACGGATCGCAACTGGTTCCGCTTTTTTCAGCAGTCCACCCACTACAGTCACTTCAGCGCAAACCTTAAGGCTAAAAGCCTTCTGTGCAACACTTATTGCGTGCGTGTACGGTGTGGTTGTATTAAATATGATTGTTGGCCTTTCTGCATCGGAGAAGTGGTTTCTAGGACAAATAACTTGAACCGACTCAGAGAGAATCTGAGGGAGGGAGGGAGAAGTTATCTTTTCAACGATTAGCAGTAAAAGCTACAAAATGATTAACCTTAGAACCATTTCGTGTAATATACAAGAGGTCCTCTCCGAAAATATTTTCTCAGTAACTTCAGTTTTATCAAGTTGACGTAAATCCTTGGGTCGCTAACTGCCACACCTTATTTGACAAGATGAATTAGAAAACCAAACGAAAAGGAGCGTATTAGCTTACATGCATTCCAAGCCCTGATCGTCATGAATTTTATGAAACATGCTGTTGTTTGTTACGTAATTCTAATATTTCTCCGGAAGAGCAAGTCCTGTGTAATGTTTTGTCTCGGAGTTGTTTACTGCTCCAGGAAACTTTTTGTGAGAACGAGGACATCTGTCATCTCAGACAAATTTTGTTTTCATCTCATGGTGAAATTACTAAATTTGTTTTTCAAGACTTTTATACGTTTTCATTTTGATGGCTACCTTTAAATGATTGATTCAGGCTCGTTTATGATTAAAATTTAAGGGAAAATGAAAAATTAGGTGAAAAAATTAAGACATCAGAAAAGTGATAGAAACACAGCAATAAATATTTACTTAAGAACGCATCCGATAACATATTTTGATCAAACTACAAACCTCTTGCACCACTAAAATAAAAAAACCTGAATTTTTGTTCAGTTAAAATGGCGCCCTGAGGCAAGCGCAATGTTGACTTTTATGCCAAGCGAATCTCAGCCAAAATAGAGCAAGAGTAAGTATCATTAAAAGCCGGCTTATTGTACGCGAGTCGTATATAGTTTGTCTCAGAACATCTGCCCCACTGAGCATTGGCTTGATAAGCTTCCAATGTACGGAGTCCGTAACTTCCATTGACTGGGTTCGATCTTTGCTGTGGGTGTTTTAAAAACGGTAGCTGATGCTGTGTTTAAAAATAACAAGAAATTTTGAATTTCGCTGAACTTCTTTTACACAAGTATCGTGTAAAACCTCGGTAGACTCAGATCATTCTAAATTCCACAACACAATTTTTTTTTTTAAAATTGCTTGCTGTTCCCTGCTTATTAAAAACAGTTGGTGGTAACACTTTTCATATCCTTCTATTTTTTAGGTTATCATTTCCTTATATTAATTCCTTTCTACGTGAAATAAATAATTGAAATGACGACAAGAATTGAAAATCGTGACTAGCTTTCAAAGCTCTGAAATTGTTGTTTTCCTTATTTATTACTGTTATCATTATTATGTGTGAGTCCACCGGCTAGTATGGTATCTATACATTTGACAGAAAAAAAATCCTCACACCTAACTATAACATGGCCGTTTTTTGCAAGATGACCCAAAAATGCAATGTCCCTTGTGTTAGTGACATGCTGCGCTCTGATAGGCTAGATTCTTTCATTTTCTTGTTGAAGTCCTACTTTGGAAAATCACCATCAGTTGGTAAATTCGTAATGCTATAGCATTCAAAGAAGAACAAACCCCATCACCTTAGGTATTCAACATCTTTAGCGTTTCACTTTATTTAAAACCACTGGTTATCTCTGAAATCTTATGATATTTGCAAAACCAATTATTCTTATAATACAATTTGTGAATCTGCATTTGCGAATGTTTGTATACAGTTTTAACTGGCCGCTACTCTAGTTAATAGTAAATACATGAATACGTTTATCTTCTAGCGTCAGGTTTAGTGGAATAAACTGAATTTCACGTACTAGTTCGAGACACTTCTCCCTTACCTCGTTCAAGTAACAGCTTAGCAACCGACGTATCCCACTGCCTGGCTGCCTCGTGCATGAGTGTCTGTCCGTGGCGATCCGCCGTGTTAACGCAAGCGCCGTTCTCAATAAGCGTCTCCACGAACTCCAAGTCAATCACTTCCTCTTCGCGGGTTGATGCGGCCAGCTTAGCAAAATAATACAACAAAGCTCTGCTGGGCGAACTTACCGTACTGACTCCGCCATCTTTTCTGTGTTTTTCCTGCACTGAAGTTATCTCCACTAGTTCTTCTAAGTCGCTCAGTTGCGCCGCATTCATGCGGTGATGGTTCTGTCTCATGCTTTCACGGATGGTCGGGAAATCGATCCGCGCTTTCTGATAATCGCGCCACGCTAAAATATCGGCCCTTCTCCTAGCATACTTCTTCCATTTTGACACGTTCACCTTCGCCTGCCCTACGGCTTTTAGCGGAGAAACTATGCGTATTTTTTTCTGTATGCTGGGGCTTTCCTTCTCCTCAGAATTCACCGACGTAGAAGCTAATGCTTGCGCACCCTTGTTTTCCTCAATAACGCCGTCTTCTTCCGTCGTTAGCTGAACTGGAATCACTCTGTTCTTATTTATCTTTCCATTGGCCGTCATTTTCTCTCAGTTATCGCTTGAAGTCAATTTCAGCATACAGCGTCTATGCTAATGATCTTTGCCAATTCTCTTCCTCGCCGGCTGCGTCTGTTTATCGGTGTTGGTGCTTTTATATTAAATTGAAACATGACTTTCTTCACAGTTGCTGGGTAAATTTGCCACCAGTGCTGTGCTATGTTACTTGTCAGAGCCAGTGTTTATCCTCTCCACTAGTGACGCCAAAAATACAAATAGAAATTAATACTAACACGCCAGATGCTAGCCCACCCAGAATACTTAAGTATACTGATAAAAACACGAGAACTGAAAGTGCTGTTTGCGATCACAGAACAGTAGCTATGACTTACTTGTGATACAGTGATAACACATTTATAATCCGGTGTTTTTCCGCGTCTTAGCTACACACTCCTAAGAAATACCCGCCGCTCTGAAACTCGCTGTCTGTCATTCAGCACGCGCGGAATGGAAATTTGTCTTTGGTGCGATATTTTAAATGAAGTGTAATCTTTTGGGCGATAATTCAACCATGCGCACGGAGGCCGGTGTTTGTTTATCTCACAGAAGTGAACTCCTCCATTCGATTGGTTTAATAAGTGCCACCTACTGTTCACAAACACTAATATTAAAAGGATGTTGTAAAAAGGAAGTCGCACTTTCGTCTTTCAAACAGTTAACATCTTAAGTAGTATAAGTATTTCACATCATAACTGGGAATTTTTTGAAATGTTTCGGGAAGAAGGATATTTTTTAAGGCTATATTAATCAATACACTATTTATTATTTCTGTTTCTGTCTTAAGATATTTAAACGTGTAAGTCATTCGTAATTATAAGTATGACTTAAAAATTGCGATGCGGTTTTGGAAAACCAATTTGAATAGACCTTCTTTTGCGACAGGTGAAAATGAGAGAGTTGAGCCCGCGAATAGCGAAGATAATTTTCTGGAAGAATATGCGCGCGCATTTCGTTTCACGTGCAAAATATCAACATGGCGGACGAAATTAATGAAAGTTGCTCTTTTCACGAAATGGGTTTAGACAGTCGATTGGTCAAGGTAAATTATAATTTAGGGATCAAAATAGGCCAGAATCGTTCATTTTAATCTTCACGCTTACTAATGTTTTCTCTATTAGGCTATTGCCAAGTTGAACTGGTCACAACCTTCTCCAATCCAGGTTAGCTCAATGAAGTTTCACTGAGTTTTAATCTGCTAATTTGTTTCTTTTGTGTGTCAATGACATTCTGTTTCGATAGAAAGTTCTTCCTTTATTTATTCTTACTGTTAAACAGGAAAAAGGAATTCCTTTAGCTCTCGAAGGGAAAGACATCTTAGCAAGAGCCAAGACTGGATCTGGCAAAACTGCAGCGTAAGTTGTCTGAGGGCTGAGTTTTTAGCTAAGATTATAATCAGTTACATTTTTGGCGTATACCTTGTTTATTTTTAGGCTATACATATGTGTTGTAGTAGATCTTAGTTAATTTTTTAATTTCAACTATGTAAGGTTTGTTTATTTCTATACATTTAGGTATGCAATACCACTGATACAGAGAATCCTACAAGATAAACAGGTATGGTCTGTTCATTTAAAAGTAAGACTCTGACACACAGGATCCCTTGCCACAATTTAACATATTAATGCATATCAATCAATCTTACAGACAAATTCTTCCAGCACTGGTGTTAGAGCTCTTGTGTTAGTACCCACCAAAGAACTATCAAAGCAAGCACACAGAAACATCAAGGTAAAACTTTAAATGCCATTCTCTTGCAGTATGTGCAGTACCTGTATACAGGCCAAATTGTTCATAGCCAAATTGTCTAAGGTCATTGTGTACATGTAGTTCTTGTAAGTAATTTTGGTTTTTGTTTAATCATAGGAATTATCCTCTTACTGCTCTCGGGAAGTCAGAGTTGCCGATGTTGCACAGGAAAATCTTGCTAGTACAAAGTGAGTATCAAAGTAAAACTAGTGATGTTTTCATATGAGCCTCTGGTCAGTCTTGAAATACAATATGTACATCAACTCATTTTCAAAGTTTTTAAGTGGTGTACGAATGCATGTGTAGATTATTTTTCAGTAGGTGAATTATTGTAAGTGTTAAACTCGTTTATCAAAATTCAATATGAAAGACAGATGTCCTGGGCCAAGCCCATTGTATTTACAGGTTTTTGAACCATGTGCTAAATCACATTGTAATGTAATATTATAATAGCAAGTTAACAAGCTTTATATGTTAGCAATAATTTTCCAACACATCCTTTTGTGGATGAAATTGGCAGTGATCTGTTGCATACCTAATAAAGTTTTTACAGATTTCTGAAAGTATGGTTCAAGTATGTACATTGTTTTCAGCTAAAGAGCCAGTCTAATATTGTAATTTCTTTCAAGGTCACTGTTGATGGAGTGTCCTGACATAGTGATTGGAACACCAAGTGCATTACTTGGTCATGTGCAAGCCAAAGTAAGTGTTCATAGTTAATTCGACAATATTACATTGCGTTAAGTACAGTGTACATCAGTGAGATCTACACTCAATTGAATTTAGAGCATGGATCAACCAGATACATGTAACTCAAAATGGCACTATGCTCAGCCTAAATACTGCTCCAGTTAGCCCTGAAATATTGCTCAGGTTAGCCTAAATATCACTGACTAGACAGTGTTAAGCTCTCAATGATTGTAGGGTTAACCCTTACAGACACCCTTGTACCACATTCACTCTTACCCTTAGTGCCATTTCGTCATCTCACCATTTCGTGTTTTAAACACACCCAACACAAATGTAGCTGCAGCAATGAAGATACCAGTATTTCCTTCTCTCACTTCTCCTTGCCTCACCTCATCTCGCCTCTCTTCTCTTTGGAGTGCATTATCAAATTGTATTAAATTATACTGGATATCTGAACAATTGAATTAATTCACCTTGTGACCAAGAAACAGACAAAAAGAGTTGATGTGAGATCCATGTAAGCTATATTTAATTCTATACTCGAGTGAGTGACTATTACATGCATCAATAACAATCATTGTTATTCCAGAATCTTGATCTTAAAGCCAGTCTGCAGATACTGGTCATTGATGAAGCTGACCTCGTCTTCTCGTATGGCTATGAACATGATCTAAAGACTCTTCTAAGGTAAATGTACGTTGTAACATGTGAAACATTTTTTAGTATAAAAGATAAAGAAAATGAGAATTTTCAAATTGTCCAAAACATTAACAGCTGATTAAGGCTGTCTGATACTGGAAGACACATTCACTGCACTAAGAAATTCTTCAATCACCTACCATTGCAGTGTAACTGACCACAGCTACTCCACCATTAACATTGACTATAAATTTGTTTTTTGTCTGAAATGTTTCAAACAGGTTGATTTTTATTTCCCTGTTATACTTGATTATGACACAGGCGGCCCAAGCTCTCAATGTTATCCTTTTTATGCGAACGTTCAGGCTGACGTGACAAAAAAAAATTATGGCATGTACTATTACATAACGACCGAATTTGACCACGTGTAACATGACTCTCGCCTTGCAGCATATGGAGGTGTTGTGTTACAACGGTTTGAATTTATAAAGGTTTGTATGGGAATGCAACGGCTTTGCTTGAAAAGCCAATTGTTCTTATATTTTGTGAATAAAATCTACTTACCCTGTTGCTGTGTTGTATTCTTTGTTGTTTGCCAGCTCCTTGGGCCGATCTAACGCGATTTCGGCGAGTTATCGTTCCCACCAAGACGCGCATTGTTACCATCGACCAATCAAAATCTTGGCGGGTTTGTCAAATAAATCATGAGGGTACCCGGGGAGCATTTTGGTTTGCGTGTTGACAAATCGTTGCTGACTACCCCCGGTCGGGCTAATTATAGTGACCGAACGTACTATGCGAACCGCAAAAGTGTCCTAACTTTTGTGACGCGGCTGTTTTCGAATTTGTGAGCGAAGCAATCTCGAAATAAATGTTTCGTAGCAAAGAGGTTGTGGACGGAATTGTGTAGCAAGTGAACTGACATGGAACTTAAACATCTCTTCTTCGATTCTACAGACGAATTGAGCCGGCAGGGTTATTTTCAGTGGATTTATTCGCCTGGAGCGGCGGGCACTCTGGAAATCAGTGTCCGGCCTTGTCTTTCTTTTAGTAATGGAAACCCACAGAACGATAACTCGCCGAAATCGCATTAGATCGGCCCGAGGAGCTGGTAAACAACAAAGAATACAACACAGCAACAGGTTAAGTAGATTTCATTCACAAAATATAAGAATAATTGGCTTTTCAAGCAAAGCCGTTGCATTCCCATACAAACCTTTATAAATTCAAACCGTTGTAACACAACACCTCCATATGCTGCAAGGCGAGAGTCATGTTTCGCGTGGTCAAATTCGGTCGTTATGTAGTAGCACATGCCATATGTCACGTTAGCCTGAACGTTCGCATAAGAAGGATAACAGTGAGAGCTTGGGCCGCCTGTGATTATGATAGTTAATGCAAGGCAAAGGAAAATAAACATCTATCTGACTTGAGAAATTTTAAACCCAAAACCAAAAATAATAAACCACAACATGACCATCTCAGTTACTTTGCAAAATAATGTGGTGAAAATGTTTATGCTCAGCTTCTCAATCATTCTATCCTGACGTACATGTACACAGAAAGGTAACATTTTCTGTGTTTCTGTACATTTTTGAGGTGATCAAGTGAGTGACTATTGGTAACTCTCTGTCTAATTGGTTATGTGCAGTGAGGTAGTTGCCTTATAGTGATCATTAGTATAAATCTTCTAGCATTCAATCACGATTGCTGTTCTCTTATTGGCTACACTATTCACTTGGTTGTTAACAAAAAGGCAGCCACTTCTTTGCATTTTCAAGATTTAGATAGAGTTTTGAATCACTGGTAGATTTATATAACAATATATGTGATACATGATAGTTGACTCAGGCTGGCTCAGGTCTCATCAACTATCATGTGATAGAAACCTAATTGTTAAATAGAAGGTCCACTGAGACACATTGATTGTCATTGTTAGAAAAGACTAGAACATATTATTATCCAACTGCAGTGAATACCGTCCAAATAACAGTACAAATATACAGTAATATTGTACTGTAGAAAACCTGTTTGCCGGACAGGTTGGCACATGCACACAAAACTGTCACACTCTCCTTCTTTCACTGATAAATTTATTGACTACAGCAGTGGGATAATAAATCTCTCATTAGATGTTTTGGTGTGTAGTATTGCTTAATATTTTTACTCATTGTTTGTATTTTGATGAGCCCGAACTCGCCCTTTGGGCTCGTCAAAATGTGGTACAACTCGTGAAAATTAACAGCGATACTACACAACAAAACATCTAATAAGATATATATATTCTTCTGTTCGACAATTAGATTATGGCCTTGAGATCTCTATATTTGCATGATAGTTGATGAGGGCACAGCCTGAGTCAACTATCATGCATAGACATTAAGAACAAATAATCTAATTTTTTTAAAAACTTATAATTCTTACTACTAGTATCTAAATCTAAATGTATCTAAATCCTCTTCACACTGCTAGGCTACTCACCATCTACAAAAGAATAGATGTATGTAGTAAATAGTGTAGCCAATCAGAGAATGGCATTCCTGATAAAACTCTAGCAGATTTGTACTAATGATAATTAGGTCAGTGCACCTTCTACAAGTTAGTTGTTAATGTAAACTCTCATTGCAGCCATCTTCCAAAGATTTATCAGTCATTCCTGATGTCTGCAACTTTAAGTGAGGTGTGTATTATTAGATGGGTGTGTAGAAATCGTCATTTAAATTAGGAAGGCACTTTGCAATACAAAAGTGTAGCCTGGGAGAAGAGAATTTTCAAGCAGATGGTTTAGCATGTATAAACAAGAAAAGCTTTCCAATGTTTCATATTTCCTACAGCTCAAGGACAACAAAGTAAAATCATTTAAGTCTATAATAAGTTGTATCAGGTTTTTCTTTTTCCAGTCAAGTTGGTTTAGGAGAATAGAATTCAGGCAGAGAAATCACTAAGCATTTTTGAGAAACCCAATAATTTCTTTTATTACCCTGGGATCATTATTTTATCAACTTGAGGTAAAAAATCTAAGTTGCTGGAGATTGTGATGTTTGCTGGCTGCTGGAAAGGATGATTATGATACCAACACCCCAGTCAATGTGGCCTTGATATACTGTGAAATTTTCATAACAAACAAAGTAAACTTATGGATTAAAGGCTGACTGTACAGTCGTGTATTTCTGTGTAATTCTGTCATGATTTATTTTCAACATTTTTTTTGCAGGATGTTACAGCTTTAAAGAAACTTGTCCTCCACAATCCAGTAAGTATTTCAAACTACATCATATTGTATGTAACCACAACAGATTAACACAGTTATTTATTAGCTACATTGTAATTTTGGAAGGGCAAAGAGTTGTAGTTAGCTTGAATCCCTACCAGACCACTACCAGGTTCTTAACAAGTAAGACTTGTACAATCATGCTGGCTTTGCACATTAAAGAAACTTAAAAGCAGCTTCACCTCAATATCAACTAGGCCTGGAGAGAACAAAAAAATGGGATTTCTTCAAACTCATCCAGAATGAAGCCCTGCGGGTACTAGTTATAAAATTATTGTTTTAAGTTCGATAAATCAATTTTTTTGTTGGCAATTTTCTTTCTAACATTTTTGTGTATCTGTACATTCATTCATTGCTTGGTTCCTGGTTTTTAAAATTTATTTTTTCAATGTGTTTTACAGGTTATCCTCAAGCTGCAGGAGTCACAGCTTCCATCTGATGACAAACTCACACAGTATTTTATAAAGTATGTTTGAAGAAGAAAATGTTGCACTTTACATGTACTTTACATGTACAGTACTTTGAGTTTTATTTGACAGAGAATGGCCTTAAGCACCCTGTAAAAAGGAATCAAAATTGCAGTTTATTGCAAATCTCAATAAGAAAGGGGAGTGGAAGGGGAAATATATGCAGCTTACTGTGACCCAGAAGGGTCAAACACACACAAAAAAGAAAACAGTAATAATCATGAAAGAAACCTTGCACATGCTTCTCTCCACAGAGGAGAATAATAATTGGAAACTGTTAGAAGGGCAAACTGACATAATAGAACTGGGTGTCAGGAGGGAACACTCCTAGCATCATAATCCTATGAATACCAGAGTTAGCAATGAACTGTGAACCGTTATTGTGGGCTTAGAGAAGACTACCATTACTCTTCAAGTCGGCTGTATATCCTGTGGAGTGTTTTCCTTCCTTTATCATATTTGTTTTCTAGATGTGAAATGGATGAAAAGTTCCTCTTGATATACACTCTTCTCAAGTTAAGGTAAGATCAAGAATGGCGTTGTCTTGTCGCTAGACAATGGCTACTCAAAAACTTTGTGTCTCCTTTAGCCTTTAGGCTCTAATTAATAATTCCTCTCCTTATTATTTTGTTTTTATATCAACTTGCAATGTTTATGATACATCTCCTGTGAGTTCCAAATGTATGTTAGTGCATAGTTAATAGAGGGGAATGGTTAAGAAACCCAAGAAAGTTCTTTGTTGTATGTTTTTGTTCTCTTTTCTGGCCTTGACCATGCACAAAACGCAATAGTTGTTTACTTCTGACTGAGGAACTAACCAATGGAAACATTTTGGTTATATAATTCACGCATAGTGTATGAGAGCAAAACGAATGATTGTGCACGGTAGTGAACCTTCCAAAATAAATCTAATGTCATCTTTTTTGCTCCTTTGATATTTGCCGGGCTTCATAACCATTCTCCTATGTTTACTATGGTTAGTGTGAGTCAATAAAGATTATTGCTATTGTTGTTACTGTTATTTGTTACTCTTTACTGTGCCTTTCAGTAACATGCGGACTTTAAAATTCAAAGCTGAACCGACAAATGCGATTTTCGCTACTGTCAATCAAATGTTTGGCGGCTCCTCCCAGCTTCTGAGCACACGATAATCAAATTGTTGAGCATGGTTCAGACAATGAAACAGTGTTCGGCAGTTGTCGGAAGTTGAGAGAAACCGCCAAACATCTGATTGATGGTAGCAAAAAAACGCATTTGTCGGTTGAGCTTTGAATTTTAGAGTCCGCTTGTTATTGAAAGGCGCAGTAACTAGAACTTATAGTGGGTGCGATCCATTCAACAAAAATTTCCGGGCTGAGGTTCAAAAATTTCTTGGTGTTGAATGGATTGCGACGGGTCCGGATGGTCTCATTCCATTCCATTCACAAAACAAGTTTCGTGCTCATTTAAATGGAGGATATTGGATCACTGTTGCTCATACTAGAGCTACAGTACATGACAATTTTGACGGTGATATCAATTATATTTTCATGAGCTGTTTAAAGCGTAGCATTATTTTGAGCATACCATTCCCAGATATTTGCCATATTAGTTCAAACACCACTTTTGAATGACGAAAAGAACATTCCAAATTCTCTCGGGAAATAAATCGTCTTTAAGAGCCGTTAACAGCCAAAACATACACTTGGCTTGCGAAGCAGCTCCAGACCTGTTGTATCTGCACATGGATGTATGAGTAACACCGATAGATCTGCTGTTAACAATCCATAAATTAGCTGCATAATAAGTGTTTTTCTCCATGTTGTACATGGAAACTACCGCACAGCGAGGTACTGGGATTGAGAATGGGTCGAAATGGTCAAATGGAACAGTCCCTTTCAATTGGACTGGTCGAACCGAGAAAAGTGGTCCATTTCGAAAGGTGGGCTGATTTTTTTTGAAACTTTTCTGGTTGGACTGAACCAATCCATTCAGTTTTAGACCGAAATTTCCACAAATTTTGGTTGAATGGATTGCGTCCAGTGTGAAAAAAGCAGTCTTGACTGATTTAAATGGATTGGTTATTGTGTTGTATCACAGACTTGTTCAAGGGAAAACTATTTTGTTTGTCAATGGAATTGACAGGTGTTACAGGTAAATAGCTAATTATTCTCAGTTATAATTGCAGCACTGTGTTACAGGTTTACTGTATGACTGGTGTGTTATTAAATACTACATGTACCATCCACAAACTAGTCAACTGCACAACTTAAAAGCTCTCTATAAAGTTATTATGCGAAAACAAGAATTGTACGAACAGTCTTCATGAACATTTGTCAGTGTACATGCTGTAGTTAGAGATAAGTCAGAGATATGGTGATGTAATGTTTAGTGTACTGCCCCAGGGATTACAGATGCATGTGTGGTTCAAGCCTTAACCGAGATCACTCCGTTGTGTTCTCAGGGAAGACACTTAACACTCACACTACCTCTCCACCTTGGTGTATAGATGGGTACTGGCAAATTAAATGGTAACCTTAGCATATTGTCCAACGGAGAGTATAAATACTGACTCTTAGTCACTTACATGTAATACTTCAGAAAGCAAAGATCAAAAATGCCCACATGAAAATAGAGTGAATATGCCAAAGCTTTGAAAGAAATGGCATGTGCAGTGTGTAATCTAGGATGATTAATACATATAAGACCTATTGTTTGTGCAATTGATGTTCATCGATCTTAATGACCGCAGACAATGCCCTAAAGTCCTCAAATATTGTGCATGTGATGGTCATGCAATTACCTGTAAAATTAATTGTACATGAATTAACGTTTAAAAATTATTCAATTTCTGTGCTTACATGTATCCTGGAATTCAGTTATACTTACAAAAGGAGTGCTTTTATAAACCTCAAGACCACATGCCAAATGATAATATCTCTACTGTTCTGTCTTGCAGGCTGAAACTCTTTCTTGAGCAGTTTTCAATCAAAGCTTGTGTATTGAATTCTGAATTACCACACAACTCAAGGTAACCTGTAGGTTTTTATGCTTAATGTTTTGCAGCTTTTAGTTATTTTTAGTTGCATACTGTTTGGGGTGCTGTTGATGTTGTAATGCAATAATGTTTTTTGGCACTTTCAGATTACATATAGTAGAGGAATTCAACAGAGACATCTATGACTACATCATAGCATCTGATGAAAGTGTGTTTGATGCTGTGGCCTCGACATCTAGTATCCTTCACAAAGATATGGTCTGTTCCAAATATTGTTACCTCTGTCAGCAACTGTATTTTTAAATACAGCATTAGTGAACAATTTCACGTTTTAGAATTGGGCAATCATGGTCATTAGAATTTTCTTTTTTTGCTTTCTAATACAGGGATGTATTTTTAATTACCTTATAAATAGTGCAGATTGTCAGCCCAGGGCCATATTCAGGAAGATCTCCATAAAAATATAAGTTCAAGATGCAACCTGAGTTTTGGTTCTAACAATAGGTTTTTGTATTTAACCAATGTGTATACTTTGGAAACATTTCAAGTTAGGGCTTTACGAATGTAGTCCTGAGAATACAAAGGTCATGTCAATCAAGTAGTCCATCAATTCAAGTAATAAGCCCTGTCATAAAATTAATGTTTTCAGCCATAATGATCACATTATCTATGTGATATAGTTTGTTGTCCTTGACTTTGACATTTACAGCAAATGTAAAGAAAAAGAAAAAGTGAGTACAGTAATACCTGACTTGTCAATATCGCATGAAATTATTACCTCTTTACTTGTTTTCAGACAGTGATATGTTTGGCAGTGCTGCTTCTGTAATTCAGTCAATGTTAAGTTGTATCAAAGCTCAATAATGTGTGTCCATGAGTAACATGGCTTACTTGTATACAGGAAGAGTTGGTGGAGAAAACCTAATTTATTGCCAAACCTAATTTATACACACTAAATTTCTACATGCACATGTGCAATGGAGGAAAGCTAAATGAATCAGATTTTTGCATTTTGCAGTATGTTATGTTAATAACATTATTTTCCTTTTCTACAGGAGAAAGAAAGACAAAGAGTATGGGGTGTCAAGAGGAGTAGATTTTCAAGGTTTGCTTTTAGAAAGTATTTCAAAATGATTACAAGTGAATGGAAACAAAACATCATGCAAACTAGATGTAAGCAAAATGATTACTTTTGTTCAGCAAAACTGAACAAGAAGAAAGCAGATTTCCAGTTGCTATTTTGTTTGATGTCATTCACTGTTCAGTATATTGTTGTTGCAACAGATCAATCAAACCATGCTCTCTCCCTAAGGATATTTTAAGGTGGGAGGGGAAATGGCTGACGAAACAAACCACAAATACTCAGAAAAAGAGTTTTTCTAGATTGTACCAAACATGCTCTAAGGTGGAATCACGTCACATCTCAGTGTCTTAGGTGTTGACGTCAACAAAAACCTGACCTCTTTGTAGAATGGATACATCAACTAATACATGTGCTGGGTGAAGCAAAGTCACAAATGTTAGCATCAATAAGTAATTCTTACCGTATCCAAAAGACTGAACAGTGGACCTTTCATGGTTTATTCCAAGACTCAAACTTTAAAGAACCCTTCATGGATACTTCGTTAACACGTTTAGATGTTAATATTATTCTATGCATGACCATGCACGTCAATATCCAGTTGTTTACGGCAAACCAGTGAATTAACTTTCTGTTTGTTGTACTTTTCCAGGAGTTGAAAATGTTATCAATTTTGACTTCCCTGCAGCTGTTGATGCATATATTCACAGAGTAGGAAGGTACAGCTTTAATCATGTTAATTGTGTACGTGTAGTTGTGTTGTAACTGGATTTGTTTAGAATGCACCTGAATTCCCCTTCTCTTGATTTTTTCTGCACCTACTACCTATGTTATGTGCTACTTCCTTATTTACTTACAGTCTGACCCCTGTTAAGCAGCCACCTATTAAACGGCCACAGGCGGCCAGTAATCAAAGTCCCAATGAGGGTTCTCTATTGTTTTTACCTCTATTTAGCGGCCAACCCCTTTTAAGCGGCCACTATCCATTTCCCCAATGGTGGCCATTTTAATAGGGGTTGAAATTTATAAGTTATTCATGGTAAGTTTTTTTTTTTTTTCCTTTTCCACTGCACAGGACAGCTCGAGGTGATAATGTGGGTACTGCCTTGTCGTTTGTGACTGCAAATGATTACAAAATACTGAAAAAAGCTGAAGAGGAATTAACTAAAGAGATCACAGGTACATAAAACATCTTTTAATAAGTTCCTTGAAGTTAGAGATCTGTTCTTTTTTCAGACATTGTTCTATAGTAAAGACCTGAATGATTCCAGATTCAGTGGATTTAGAAAGACTGACTAATTATTTACTTGTTACAATTTAATAGCTAAAATATCTACATAATAAATGGCGAGGGAAGAAAAAAATAACGTGATATTAACAAAAATAATGTTAAATGAAGCTATTAGGATAAAACTCTTACTGACTAGTAATTTTTGCTTTTGATGTTCAAGGAGAGAAAAAAGAGATTTTTAAGCCGTATCAATTTAGAATGGAGGAGATTGAAGGATTCAGATATCGAGCACAGGTAAATATAATTTGATGTGATAAAATTATTCCCTTGCGACTTGTTATGATCTCTTTGGACCCTGGTGTCGACATACAAATGAATCTCTCCAAGATCTTTACTACATGAACCTGGCAGTCTAAACTATATTTCATTGGCTGCGTGTAACTTGCTTCACTATCGAGAATACAAAAATGTTGCCGTATTAACACTCAATAGCGTTGTCAAAATGGGACCGGGTTTGATCTTTCTAAACAAGTTGGTTTCAACAGTGTGTAAACTGTTGTTATTACTCAAGTTATGATGTTGTTTCAATTTTTTAATTCTTTGTAACTGTGCCTTTTTTATTAGGACGCACTTAGAGCTGTAACAAAATCAGCAGGTTAGTTTAAGCTAAATACTTTTTAGTATAGAATGCTGAATATACCTTTTGATCATCGTGGTGTTCAAGTTATGAGATTTTGTTTTAAGTCAACACAGTTTCCTTGGGGTGAAAGATTGAGTCCATATTATTTGATCAGAAGAGCCAGCAATCACTCTTCTACTTAGTTCGTACAGTGTTATCGTCCGGGTGAGGGTAGTTCTCAAAAGAACTGTTGTTGGTGACTGAACTTCTGATACTCCTGGGTTCAAACCATTTACTATGTTACTCCTCTACTTAGTTCCAAGACTTTTTGATGCTGGTTATGAAAATTTCTAATTACTATCTATGTTTGTCTCCCTCAGTTAAGGAAGCACGACTTAAAGAAATCAAATCAGAAATATTAAATTCTGAGAAATTAAAGGTACGTATCTCTGTCGTTTGTCGGCAGGCAAGAACAGCGTCATGTGAACGTCTATTTTACTCCCATTCTTGTGGGACATGGATAGAAATATTGCTACTCCTCTGGTGAAAAAGGCGAAACAGAACGGAAAAGAGAGGAAGGGAAAGTTAAACCATGGTCTAATTCCGGGTAAACCAACAATAATAAAAGAGCAATTACAACAGAAGCGCTGTGTTCAGCATCATTATTTGTGTTTTCCATTAAAATGGCAGTGACTGCATATGGGTGTTATTTCCCCCTAGGTTGTAAGTCGATTCGATTGGCTGAAAAAATCCTTATTGTTCTATTGGGTTAAACCAGGTTGTATGAGTGTTTAAAACCAATAACAGATGTCAGATTACCTTCGACAACCAATCAACTGGTGGATGAGAACGTGGATGAGAATAGGCTCTCTCTGAGTGTAGCTCTCTGATTCTTCTCATTCCACTACAAACTTTTACCTGGAGTTCGCTGTTCTTTCCCAATTGGACATGATCAGGAAGTGGGGAGGTCTGCCACAACAGTTTTAGCATGAGAAATCTTTGGACTTTTCCCTCGCTCAGAGACTTGTCTAGTGATCTCCCGTGGGTAGTTGCAAGGACGACATAAATTTCCATATACATCTTTAAATTAAGTTTTGGTCTTTTCAAAATTACATTTTGATGTGAAGTGTGTCTATTTAACCAGGCATATTTTGAAGATAATCCAAGAGACTTGCAAGTTCTCAGACATGACAAAGATCTTCATCCCACAAGAATCCAACCTCATTTAAAAAACGTCCCCGAATATCTCGGTAAGTTGTTGTTTTGTTTTGTTTTTTTTTTTTTCAGTCATTTTATCTTATGACGCTCTCAGCCTTTGTCATGTTGCTAAGCAAAATCTTGGCAGATACCGCGGGCTCAGTCAATACTCGATGACAGAATTTGTCAACGAATTATTTTTTCACCTGCCCTATTTCAATTTCCACATAACTAACAAGGCACCACACGATGTTTTGTAATTGTTGTTGTTGTATTTTAGTTCCTCCTACTCTTCGACCTTCCATGGCGAAATCTTCTCGGAAGAGAAGACGTCCTCACATGTCATCACAAAAGAACGCTCACAGTACACATGGCGGCAAGGTCAGTTTGAACTGGAAGTTCCTCGTCCGTGTATAATATTGTAATAGTCCCACCTTAAAAGAATTATGTAATTAAGCAACAACAATGGAGTCAACCTTCCCGGTCATTAAATATTTTGCAGCTTTGCATCATCCAAAGTCAAACGTCTTATAAAGGACACCTGTAAATTATCCTTACTGATTCCTTATGGACCACTTTTCACTACGATTTACAGAAGGTGCCTTCTCAAAGTATACCTCAGTATTTTAGGCAGAATTCTTTGTCGCTTCCTGTCTTTCAAGTTTAACTCTTTTGTTGTTGTTGTTGTTGTTGTTTTCTTTTAGAAGCGTAAGATGGATCCATTGAAGAGTTTTAAATATCAAAAACATCATCAGAAGGGGAGTAAGGTATGGATGTCCTTGTCTACGCTGTCTTACGCAGCATGTTCTGTTTATAACTCGCAAGCTGTATTTTGAGCACAGTGGAGAGAATGATTTTTTTAACGCCTAGACCTTACCTCCAGCAAGTAAACTCAAGCGCCAGTACACGGTAGAGTGTGAACATCACCTCAGTGATCACAGAGCCTGGTGGCCAGGTCATAACTCACCCAGCAGATATGTTATGGTATCAGCTTGTAACCCATAATCCTCTGTGTCATACGTCACAGTAGAGCATAACAGGACTTGCTGTTGTATCCAAACCAATCTGTGATGAGTGTTCTAGTTCCGTGTGGTCTGAAGTCCAGGCCCGGGTTGTTCGAAAGGTGAATAACGCTATGTGCCGGATAAACTGATAACTTTCCAGCAGATAGCATGGTTTGTCTTGTTAACACTTATCCGATAGATAGCGCTTTATCCGGTGGATAGCGTTATCCGACCTTTGGAACATCTAGGGCCAGCTGCTAAACTACAATACCATCCAGTTATTGCTGAGAAAAAGCTTCATCTCAACAAGATGTTTTCCTTTCAGGGACACGGGAAAGGTAAGAAAGGTTGAACAACCATGGCTATACCTTTCTCTGCCTTGCGTGGCTCGACTGTGAAGAAGCCTGGGTAGATTATCACGACTGAGTTCTTCGACTCGTCCCAGACTTTACACAAGCAATGGACGTGATTGGTCGCTATCGATGACGTCACATAATTGTGAAAGTTTTGACCTGACCGAGGTCCATTGACTGAAAGAAAAAGAGTTCATGCAGTAAATGTAACATGACTCTTGCTGACTACTGCAGAAATGTTGTAAAGAACAGCAGCATCTTAAAGATCAGCCTGCTTCTGCAAGGTTGTTCCTTTTTC
The DNA here is from genome assembly GCF_042242905.1 of Orbicella faveolata. NCBI lineage: Eukaryota > Metazoa > Cnidaria > Anthozoa > Scleractinia > Merulinidae > Orbicella > Orbicella faveolata. The sequence goes on along the minus strand of NW_028301536.1, from coordinate 19,558,746 downwards.
TTTTTGTAGGCAGGTTTCTCGTTGAACTACAGCTTATCGCTTTTCTTCAAGTTCTCTCAGGACTGACTACTGCCATTGAACCGGCAGATCTAAATAACCTGATTCAAGTTCGTTAACTCGAGACGGTACCTCGTGACCTGTAGATATTATATCAGGGGCGACCTGCGCCCTTCACACGGTTCTTTATAATTGGCCAAAGGAAAGAGCAGGTAAACAACACAAACAATGGCGCTACCCCAAAGAACAAAAGAGGTGCAGATTAACAAGAATGAACCAGAATAGAGGTTTTAAAGACATGTTTTATCGCCCTACCGTCTTCATCGGTTCTACTTTTATGTTCAACACCTGTCTTCAATTTGGAATAAATTATGTTGTTTCGTGGAATAAATTATGTGATTTGTAACAATCGTCTAAAAATAATCTGAGAGGAAGTTTACAGCATTGTCCAGATGATTTCAGTACTGACATTTCTCCTTTAACGCGGAAAATTCCCTTGTAACTACTTGGCGGATTGCCAAATATATGAATGCACAAAAGGCAGTTTAAAATTATGTTATCTGGAGTAAATAGATTTTAAAATAATCTGATACAATCGTCTTATTTTCAAGTGTTGGAAGTTGTCCAAATTTCGTTGTTTGTTTGTTTTCTTTTTCCAAATTTGCTCCAATTTTTTTCGCCGTTTCTTTTCCTAATATCCTTTCTACATTTCTTTGTGCTCATATCAAATGTCGTTTTCCATGGCAAGATTTGAACTAGTCCTAACCAACTGAGACCTATTGGAAATGAATGATTGGTCGGCACTGTGATTTGCTGCTGATTGTGGCCAAATTTTGCATTTGACCAATTATAATGCGCTTGAAATAAGTTGTAAACTAATGTATTCAAAAATAACTGTACGTGTGAAACTTTCCTTCGTCAAGCAACGTTTTGCCGAATGAATCGATGCTGATGTTATGAGAAAGCAATGGCAACTTGGGAATATTTGAGCAAGTTATGGTTTACGGGAAGCGGAAAAGCTGGACGTTTTGTCTGTGAAAGGTAGTTTAACAAAGGGAAAGTTACTCAAAGGAATGACCGGTCAAACACTCAGTGACGCCACAAGTAACCCTCGAGCAGTTGAACTTAACATGCGGATGGCTTGCTTCTTCATAACGTAACTAGCCTCCTTTATATCGTTCAGTGATTAATTATACTATAAGCGTTCTTTGTGAGCCTAGAAATTTTGAGTGCAGTGTTAAATCGAATATATATGTGATTGCACGGCAAAGGAGAACCTTGTTGGGAAATTCTCTGTGAGTATTTATTGCTCCGCGCACATTAATTGTTATCAATGGGTCCGTGACTACTTACTATTGCTACAAGATAGTTTGGTTGCTTCATGATTTCTCCACAGAACAAGCTAGAAAAGGTTATGATCATTTATCTAATCTTGGGCACGAGGTCAGTTAAGTTACTAGGGGAGCAGGGATGGCACAGTGGTTATGTGGGTTGAATTTGTTGTCGGTTCTCTCCTTGCTTCGAGGGTTCTCCGGTTTTCCTCCGTACACAAAAACCAACATAGAAGATGATGTGGCTTCCTCTCTAAATATTGTACTTTATTAATTTTTATTGCAATAGGTATTTTGCGTCCCTTTAATTCCGAATGATCGACTTGTCCTTGTCAAGCAGATCGAGGGAGGGAATTAAAAAAAAAGTCATCAATCGGGGGATATTGATTGCTGTACCACAAGATTTGTACCACAAATATCGAAAGATTTGTATTGTTTGTCAACAAACTACACCACACCCTAGCTCCCTCTTTCCCGTACAATAATGAGCCGCAATGAGTGCAATTTGTCTTTACTGTTTTGGCAGTTTATGAACGGTTTCACTGGCGATGGAGCAACTCGCAAAAAATTCAGTGGAAATAGACCTTACTACCTATAATCTGAAAGTAGAGATAACGACGTTTTATTTTGCGAGCCAAAACTGTTTTTCTCGTTTCTGACTGCTTGCAATAATATTTCTTGTGACGTTTTCTGCCTCATTCATGGCCTACAATGTTCGTGTTGCGCGGTTATTTTAAAAGATGTTTTCACGTACCAAATCAGGTTAAGTCAGCATAATTTACCTTGAAATTGAAGGAAACCCAAAACGAAAAGTTTGTCAGTTATAAAACATGAAAGAGTTAATTAATGATTAACCAAAACGGAAACAAGGCTGGTTAACAGTGGGAAAGATTGAGATGGATTTAAAACAATTTAGTTGAATTCAACTTCGATAAAACAATGGAAAAATATCATCACTACTCATATTAACTTTCGTCAGTTTTGCTTCCAACCTTTCTTAAAAAGAAATGTATTGTTTACAATTTGGCGCAGTTTTAATTAGTTTTTCGAAAGTGACAAACGAAAGGGGAAATCTATCTGCCTTTATCTCACACAAAGAGTGTTTCCTTTATTATTCTTCACAAATAGTATTGGTCTTATTATAAAATTGCGGACTATCTGTAAGGCTATAGTTAAGTTATAAATTCCATGATACAAAATACTGTTAACTAAAACAAATAAAAAATTGCCACTAAAGCGGTTCATATACATTTAAAACACACTCGTGGTCTGTTAGTGCACAGATGACATCAGTGTAGAAGGGTTTTGAAATCAAGTCCAGACCACTGTCTACTTAAACTCGAAATGACTCCCTTACAGAACAATTTTGTAAAGTTAAAAACATTGCTCGACAGTGAAGAAAATGACGAGCACCCCGTCCCTTTTATATGGGAGTCCCCTCCCCGTCAGGGGCAATTCATGAAACTAACAAATTTAAAGGACGAAGGGTTTTCTTTGCAGCAACAGTTATCCATGTTCTTATTTTTGACTGCTGACAATTTTACAAATGCCCTTTTAAACATTCACTCCACACTAATACTTTTTTTTTTATAGTAAATTATAGTACATTCTACTACTTTCTACTGGATCATACCAACTAAGCCTTACTTACAGAGGCTTCTATATAACAACTTCAGTTAAAAGATCTCATGCACAAAACAATTTTTAAATCATGTTTAACTAGCCAGTTTTTGTGCATATCTAACAACAATGCCTAAAGAGGGTAACACCAAAAAAAACTAGCGCTAAGTTGATTAGGGTGGCCCTCATAAAAGAGAAACAAATGTATTCCTCTTTTAACATTATTCCTTGGTCAGATTAAATCTAATCCAAGTGCAAACCTATTGAAAGTATTCGTTTTAAGCTCTCCTATCTGTCATAAATTCCTGATAGGTAATTGTGCTTGCTTTGATTTTGCCTTTGCTACGAACTCAGTAATACATTTTTAAGGAAACTCATGAGACACATTCTAACCAATCAGAACACACATGAAGTGTTTTCAACCAATCACGAGCAAACTTTAAATTACCATACCTTTGCTTGCACACATTTTCCTGTGCTTCAATTGTGATTGGTCAGTTATGATTACCTCTATTTAGTTTAAGGACAGTCACTAAAAAGCTTTCTAACTTGCAGCAGTAATATAAGATTGCTAGAGGGGTAAGGGCTCCATCTAGAAGGAGTGGGAATGCTCACTGTTTCTGCAAATGCATCAAAGATGTAAATTACGTAATTTGTTATCATTTTCAAGGTGTTCAAGACAAAAAGCTCATATACCTTTTAATAGTTGCACACTGTCATACTGAGATGGTGGTCTCTAAATATCAATCTGGTAATGAAACTTTTGATATTACTGAGCATCCCCATTCCTTCAACATGGAAGTCTCCAGGCTACAATCTAACAGCACTTGATATAAAATCACTCAATGTTCTCCAGCTTTAAAACCCAGGCCCATTCAGAAGGAAGCTTGTTTATAGGGATGGCAGGAAAAGTGACAATTATGCCACCTTTATCACTAATTGGATCCCAGGCAAACTTTCCTTCATAACCCAGCATGGTAACTGTGGTGTGTTCAGATGCCATTGGTGCTCCAAGAATGAGGTTAGTTGTAGCTGGCCACTCAAGAACAATGGCATACACAGCATCAGCTTTGGACGTGTACCTAGCAATAAAAGAGAAGCAGAGTTATGGTCATTGGTTTCTTTATAACAAAGAAAAAAAATTATACGGAAAGGGACAAAGATTGAATAAATGGAAAAAGTACAGGGAACCATAAAATTAGCATTCAGCATAGACCTAAGTCCCATAAACCATTACAAGATATAACACACTTCAAAGGCTGAATTCCCTTTTTAGTGCAGAGTGCACTATTGGGATGGTTATGGGAGCTGCCTGCCGCTAAGGAACTATGGCACTATGGCCCTATGGCCCTATGGCGCTAAGGTGTAAACTTTAATGATTGTTTAATTAATTAATTTCAATTAATTAATTTCAATTGTTTAATTAATTAATTTCAATTAATTAATTAGTCTAGAGGCAACGAAGCAGTGGGGGTAGGGTGGGAAAGGTACATGTGTACTCTATGTAAAACACATTCCATCGCCGTCACTTAGCTTTGAACATCGCAAAGCTATGTATTTGTTTCAGGTAACCCCTTGCTCTCCTTGTGGCACCATTTCTCCTTAGAAGAAAACTAATTTGCCCTAAACGCATGCGTAGATTAGTTAGCGTTCATGGCTTCTATATTAGGTGAAGGATACATTGCATACGGAATCACGCACAAATGTTGAGTGGTTTTCCTTTTGGTAGAGCTCAACATGTAAGACGCATGCGTTCTAGTATCGTTGGTGTTATACAGTATCTTTCCACGCGGTATTTTATATATCATGTCATGTGACCTGGGACGGCAGTTATTTTCTGGATAGCACCAATTGTCCCTTTTTATTGCAAAAGTGAAACGTTACTGTGGCTGTGTAGCTTTTAGAATTACACACAGGTCGGTTCAACAAATATCATCCGCTGTTTTCAATCTACAATAGTGTGTTTGTCAGCGTTCAAATGTATTGCTTCTCCCTAGCGGCTTGTTTATTTCTTGCCTTAATTGTGTCTGTAAGAGAGACCGAAAAGTTCCCAAGTTAGTGGCTTTAATACTCCGCAAATTGTAAATTTGTAACAAAAGAAACCAGGAAAATGCTCAAATATTGCTGCAGACACCATGGCACCTAATCAGTCTTTGAGGAGACTCATTCATATCAGCCAAGTAGTGCTGTTTATCTTCAATACTTTTCATTGAAATGCTTCTCAGCCATCAATGTCATTGTGTGTTAAAGGTGGCAACAGAAAAAGAAAGTGGTATTTCGTGACTATCTGACGATTAAATTAGTTCTTGTTCATCGGTAAAAATTTGCATTTTTAGTAAAACAACATCGTTTCTGTTCCGTTTCTTCATCAGTACATCAGATACTTAACTTTCTTTCATTTATCTCCAAAAAACAAGGACATCTTCCATATGTTTTGGAGAAAACAAGGGTTTCATATTACATGCCTTTGCGAGGAAAACAAAAGTATCAAGTTACAAAGTTGGCGTGAAGAGCTAAATTGTCACGTTTGCTGCTTCAGCGTATTATTGAATTTAAAATGAACGAAAATCAACGTAAAACACCAGTAGTAATTAATTTGTGCGTAATTTTTGGACCTTGAATGAAAATACAATCTTGAAACATACACACTGCAAAGGGGAAAAGCCGTAGCAGACCACCAATGTAGTCACAAACCGGAAGTGAACCGAGCAGGGGTGAGTACTTATGAGACTACTGTACCTGAGCTATCAATTGCGCTCTGCACTATCTGAGATTGTCTCACTGGTTGGATGAAGAAACATTTTGGTCACAAAAACATTAAGTAAGGTTCAAAGATACAGACTGATATGAAAGTTCTAAATGAGATTATCAATATCCTAGTTACTGTAACTGGGAGAACAGCAGTCAGCCAGCAGGTGATCGGCTTGTGGAGACATATTTGAGTCATTAATGCCACTTAGATTTGCCCCTTTGTAGCTTTGCCACTTTTGCATTTGGTTTGCCTCTCCCTCTGGCCTCTTGGTTCCTGGACGATCCTTTGTTCAGGTAAGTTTTGCTTGTCTTTTTTTCAGCACAGAGATCAGTGCAGCAGGTGCCAGAGGGAGGTGACCCATTGGAGATTGTAAGGGAGCAGTTTACAAGGTCAAATGCTCCGACTACCAGGCTTCCTACATTGGTGTGACTGGCAGAAACCTTGACATGAGACGGACTGAACACAAACGAGCCACCAGAAATGGCGATGCCAACAATCACATTGCTGTACATCATCAACTCACAAACCACAACATTGGCTGGGACTCTGCTCAGTGCTTAACCTACAGTACAAACTATTTTCAACGACTGACTCTGGAAAGCTGGTACACTAACCTAGAACAAACGCCTCTCAACAGATGTCAACAACTACCGGCACCTTACAAATGACTTATCCGTGACGGAAACAAAACCGACAAACGGACTTCTAACAGACCGACTTAATTTGACTAACAATAGACGGACCAAAAACCAACCAATTTGACTAACAATAGACCGATCAACACCGACCAATGACTGATGACAAACTTAACACGAGTCTTTCAGCCAATACCATCATGGCTAAACTGACCAATCATGTTCAATGGGCCAGACTTATAACATCATCAACTGACAAACACTATTCACTTGACCCTGAAGATGACTTCCGCTCAGGTTGTCGAAACGTCAATCACCAACAACAGTTCTTTTCAGAACTACCCTCACCCGTACGATCACACTATATGAACTACTGATACTCCTGGGTTCAAACCATTTACTATGTTAAAATCCTATCAATGGTATCAATTGAAAATAAATTGTCAAAAAAGAAATTTTACTCAATTCAACCTACCAGACATCTTTGTTAATGGTGTCATTCTGAGCTTTCCACGGTTTGGTGCTGTAAATAGCTTCACCATTCACAGACAGCCACTCTCCCATCTGCAGCAGACGCTCCTCAAATGCAGGTATGATGCGGCCATCTGCCGTCGGGCCAACATTCAACAACATGTTACCACCACAGCTGATAAAAAGAAAGCAACATTTAAAAAACTCCAATATTGAAAATGTGTTACAAATCCCAGCTGGAGAGCTAATTGGCTATATTCACATTGCATTGTGGTCTATTGTGAATCCAGGAATCTGATTGGATCTCTGACTGTAGACTATCTGCTGACAGATCATGATGGCCTTCAAATGTCCATCCAAAGGGAAAACGTTTCTACTTTTGGCTATAAAGTGTCTACAGACACATCAAAATATATGTTCTATAAGGAACATCTTGTCAATTCTCGTTCTCATCTGGCACAGGCTTGATAATAATTAAGAAACCTAGCGACAATCCTCACCTTACGGTAGAAGCCAGTTGATAGATCAGTTGACTGATGTTCAAATATGAGTTAATGTCCACATTACGTCTGTAGCCCCAGGAACCCTCATCAACTGTTAGTGCATTCTCCCATTTGTGATTCTGAAGTTTGCCTTTTTGGTAAAACAACAGTTCTTTATAGTAGCAAATAAAGTCTCTCTCATGTTACAATAATATTTATTTAATTAACTAGATAATGCAAAAGTTGGATTATCGTTATTAATAAAACAATAAAATAACTTGGCAAAGTCCACAGCCCCAAATTAAAGATGCTATTCCCGCTATCATAACACTGAGGGCATATGGCTGCAATGCAATTTGCGATCATCATTGCTAATGCCACTGAATTGAAATATTGGCCAAATTTATAACAAACGTGGTGGTGATAAATACTTTTAAGAAATTTTTCTTTTACTTGGTGAAAGCATCTATACAGAATGAAAACAATAAGAAACAAAAATTCAGGTCAATTCATTGGTAAGAGCTTCAATTTATTAGCCTCAAGCTTAACTAGGAACTCTCATTTGTGTATGTTTCAAGGAACTATTCATATCCACATAGTATAATACGTGCAGATATACACACAACCTTGTTATAGATAAGTTTAAAATAGCAAACTAACGTAGAGACTCCCATATGGTAAGGATCTGAATGCTCGTTATCTCACTTAAGGGTGTAAATCAAGGAATTTGGTCTCACTTAGTGTTTTAGCCATCAAAGTATTTTTCAGGGTGCATTCGAAGACAAAATTAAATAGCACTGTCGTAAAGCTAGAATCACTCCCAGATTAGTCTTCTTAAGGGGTTTAATTCAATTTTTTCAGATGGTAGTCCTTTTCATATGGGAGTCACCCCACGCAAAACTGTACCGACTGTGTAGTCTGACTGTTCACAGCCTCTCTATTTTTTAACATACATAAAAGAAAAAGCAGCGAAGCAAGTGCAAAGCACACAGGTGGGGCTGGGAGGAGAGCAAAGGGAGCCAAATGAAGAATAGCTTGGCCCCCACCCCTACCCCATCAAGTCTCCTGTTTTGCGCTGGCGTCCCATTCTCTCATGATTCTATCTGCATATTCAAAGATCAGATAAAAATACAAGAAAACAGAGGGCTGTGAATATTCTTCTGTCTTGTGGGTTACATGTCCAAAACTCACTATGACTCACCTGGATTGTAACGATCATAACAAGTGTACACTCCACCATGATGGCATAAACATCCATTGTCACACCAACGATCATTAGTAACGACAGTGTCTTTAACAGGACTTAACGGAAGACAGAAAAACATCCCATTCAGTGAGAGAGGAATGAGAACATCACTGTTATTCATTGAAACAATATGATACATGCAGACACCAAGTACATAATATTACCCTCTGGCATATCTTTAAATACCAAAATCAAAGTCTATATTACTTAATAATGTAACAGTTACGCTGACCTGTGAGCAAGTCTTGCTTATACCTTTTATTATAAAGCCATGCAAGAAATTCCTGACTTTGCCAGTATGTGTCAGGTCCACTTGGCCCATCTGACCACAAGTAATCAGGCTTATATGTGTTGATCAGATCAAGCAGCTCTGGCATGAGAATTTCCTGACATGAAATACAAACAAATTACAAACTAAGTTATGTTGACCTATCACAAAGTGTCATATTTACCCGTCATTACAAAGCCATGCAAGAAATTCCCTACTTTGAGTCAGTTTAGTGAGATTTAATGCATCAAAAAGAATGAGCCTACAATTAAACTGAAATTATCATACCCTAAGTCATACCTGGTATTTGAGTGGAATTAGCTTTACTTAATAAATAATTCCAATGTCTACACTTTTGGCATACCTTGACATAATCACGTGTCGTAAAGTTATTGGCGCGATCCTTCAAATAGAGTGGATTGAACCATTCAAAGAGGGAATGATACAATCCAAAAGTGATGTTGGTTTTACTTCTAATGGCAGTTGCTAGCTCCCCTGAAAATTACAGCACAGACTGGTTACAGCAAGACACTTCACATTTGGGTGCAGTGTCAGACAAGCAAGAATAATAACCATACCAGCTAAGTACTGCTTACTTAAGGCGGCTAACAACAGTTTCCTCAATCATTTTCTTGTAGTTTTTACTTTGATGGGTTTTTACAACCATTCTTTACCAGTTTATCCTTTACCACTTGGGTACTAACAAATTGTTATGAGCCAGGATGAACAATTCTGTGGGGAGGGGGACTTGTAATGGACTAGCATCCCATCAAGGGGTAGGGTACAGCAGAAATACTCTCAGTCACTTCATACATCAGAAACTAGAGGTAATTAAGCACTAGTAAATGATCATAAGGCAATTCTGGCTCATTAAAGTCTTAGACTGGGACCAATTTAACCTTTGATTCCATGGGAAAATTTAATGACTGTTATGAATATTATCACTTCGTGGTACTTGACAGGCACACCATTTGAAAAGTTTTAGTTTTAGTTTTTTAAGTTTTACGGAAGGTGATAACCTTCTTGAAAAGATTACTATTTATTTATTTATTTATTTATTTATTTATTACTGACAATAATGTTATGTTATGTTAAGCCTTATTGCTTTTATTTGTTTAGACTTGTTGTAAACAGCGGAAGCTGTAATATTAGTCTGGCATCCCAAGCCCACATTCGGCAGAAACTGGGAGCTGTTTTTCAAAACATTATGGGATACCCCTACATTGTATTGAGACAGCAAAAGGCAAGCAAGATTTGTGTACCTATATCAGCAGTGTATATGGCCAATTAAGACTGTTCAGTATATTAGCAGTGTGAAATCGGAAATTAATAGTCAGTTAATGATCCTCTTTTGAGGCCTGGTCTGAGCTGCCACCAACAATACTACATTTAGGAAATAACACACTGGCTGTAGGTAAAATTTGGGTGGCAGGGAAGGATGACTGGGGAGTAGGGGCCCAGGAAGGGGGCCCTCCTGGGGGAGTACAGATCAGGTGGTACCGTGGGTAGCCACCCTGGAATAAAAGTTCCAGACCTGCCTCCAGGGGTGAGGCCCATATCCCACAGTCCTGGGAGACTGAGGGAACCAGGAGGGGGAGCCCCTCCTGGGAGGAGTACAGATCAGGTGGTACCGGGGGTAGCCACCTTGGAATAGGTAATTTCTCCGGACCTTTCTCCAGTGGGCTAGAGCCTTACTGTGGGGTAAAGTGCAGCTAATGGGTGTATATACAGATATATGTTTTTCTAAAAGTAACGGAATAGGAATGTTCAGTATCTATCCACGACGTTCCGAATTGTAGAGTCAAAGCTTGCCCCCCCCCCCCCCCTTTTTTTCGTGTGTGTGTGTTGGGAAAGACAAAGTATTAGCCTTATTCATGGCAAACATTTCTATGGATCTAAATGATTTTGTTTATTCGCTTACAGATAGTCCTAAAGCGTAGTATCAGGGGTTAGAATGTGTAGAACAAGGGATCCAGTCATGGTGGGGGGAAAGAAAAATTAGTGGCGAAGGATCGGCACAAACAAGAAGACTGAATACAACGAGGAGCGTGTGCTTGACTAGAGGTCAGGGGCATGAGGTGGACATGTGAGAGACATGACTGGAACCATTGATACTCCATCTTTTACAGATGTAGATAACAGTGGCCTTACTTAGGAAATCAAAGGTTTGTTGTGATATCTAAAGGGGGTGATTGTATTCGACTGGGAATCCCTGATGGACTTTGAGATCAGGAATTGGTGGCACGTTACTCATGTTACTGGGATTTACCTATGAGCGTGACAAGAGGTTCATAGTTACATGTCTCTGAAATAAAGTGTTACAATGCAGAATGTGTGTGGCTGCCTTTGAGATATTGTCTCTCAGGTCGCATTAACGTCAGTTTATGGATGCCATAAACTTAAACAAAAAGCAGTTCTTTAACCTACATTACAAATTACAAGCATACAAAAATATTTCTGAGAAAAATATTAAATAAGTGTCCTTACCCACAAGATCCCTGTGAGGTCCATTGTCAACAGAGTTCCAGTTCCATGATACATTTGATCTCCAGTTTGTCCATCCTTCGTGATGTTTACTGGTCAGGACATAATATCTAAAAGATAATTCAAAAGTCTCAATAAAATCCAAGTTAAACAATGAAATTGTGAGAAATGTCTTTTCATTAGATTAGCTCTCGACTGACACAACTGCCACAACGTATTAAGTTTTATGAGTCATTTATTAACCTCTAAAAATACCATTGCAATTAAGACAAAGTTAACACATTGCTGTGTCATTGCTGAAAATTTTTAAGTCATCATCACCAATTTAAAAACCCCAGCTGGGAAATAGGCCCTTTGACTTGCCAAGGGACTCGCATAACGGCCGGCATAGAGCTGGGGCTATTGAGCCACACAAGCCTCATCACAAAGGGATCTCCATGTGCACTTGTTTCTTTTAAACAATTAGATTATGAGCTCAAGATTTCTATTACGTGGTAGACACATAGAAATCGAGAGCAAATAATCTAATTGTTTTAGTATAAATCTACTAGTCGTTCAAAACGTTATCTAAATCCCCTCTACAGACACTTTGGAAACATCAAGAAGCGGCCATCATTTTGTTAACAAGGGCACAATGCTATGCCACTCACTATCTATCACAGAATAGATAGTGAGTGGCATAGCAGATCAGAGAACAGCATTTGTGATAGAACGCTAGTAGATTTATACTAATACTGGGTAGAAAATGAAGCTTGAGACTACTGTGGGCTCATAACATGAAAATAAAAAGAAAGATAAAGGAAAACCACTGACAAGTAGGCTACCAGCATAAGAGACAATAAAAGCTCTCTTCAGTTCCTTGCCCCCAGGTGGGAGATTGGGCCAGAAATAAGTTACCTCCACCTATCCTTTGTTCTGTAGCCCATGATGTTAATTAAATGCACCTTGGTACGCTCTCTTTCTACAGTTCATCTCCATGTTTTTTTCGGTCCTCCTCAATTTTGCCTTTTTTTTTCATTCTCCAGGTTTCGCATCCATACAGGACAACCACCATGATGTTTTTTGGGGGGAAGGATTACTTCATTCAGAGCTCACCTACTAATAAAGGTTGACTGCTGTTGTACCCTGACAGATCAAAAACTTTTAATCCTGTTAAAAAAATGTAATAAATAGATGATTGGCTAAACTCACTTTGCTCCAGACTTTGTCAAAAGGTCAGCCCATGCATCAGGATCAAAGAACTCCGCCCTGAACATTGGAGCAAAGTCTTGATACTCAAAGTTTGGTGGATAGTTTTCCTTCATGAATTCCACAAAGTCGGGTGTCTGGTCATGCTTCCAGCGGTACCAAAACCATTCTGTTCCATAACTTGGTACTGAGTACACCCCCCAGTGCATAAAAATACCAAACTTAGCCTCATCATACCAAGAGGGGAGAGGTCGTGAGTCCAGTGATTCCCACGTTGGTTTATATTGACTCAACACCAGGGGAATGAGGGCAAGGGTAAAGATAAATTGTACACTATTCATTTCCATTTGACAAAGTCCTGGACTGAATTGTTATCTTCTAGTACTTCTGAAAAAAATAAAGAAAACAAAAACAGTGGTTAAATGTTACAAAAAATTATTTCCAGGCAAAACCCCCTGAAGGACCATGCAAACTTCTATACAGTTGCACCTCCTGTAAGGAACCACCCAAAATGTCAAGCCTTGGTGGTCGCTTACAGGAGGTGGTCGCTTGCAAGAGCTTAGGCTATATTGGGTCAAAATGTTGCCTCATTAGCATATGAAAACTGGTCAGAGTGACTTACTCCGTGTTTTAAATGTTTTATTCATGTGAGAAGTCAATTTCGAGAAAAAACCCTGTACTTCTCATTGAGAAATTTCTGTCTCTTGTGCTACTCAGGAATGTGATATGGTTACAACACCTGGAGACTTAAGGTGGTCGCAACTGGAGGTTTGACTGTATTTCCATTCCACTTTGAGGTATAGAGAAAATGATTACAATCTCCAAAAATCTGTTAGGTTGTAAATGCAGCTGAACATAGTCTGGCATAGGTGAGATTTTTAAAGTCACAGCAGTTCTCCTAATCATATAGTCAAAGAGTACCCCCCGCCCGTCTCAAACCACCTCTCCCAGGTGATATTTATGTGAGGGTGGCAATGGGTACGGTTTGCATACCACAAATGATGAGGGCAAAAGTCTGTGAAGTATGAGAAGCCACTGAAAGACATAGGTATGGGAATTAACGGAAAAAATCATTGCTAGGAGCATTTAAAAGAATATGAAACCCGTGAATTCAGTTAAATTTGTGCGTGAAACGGGATCACACCCTCCCCTCCCCCATCCCTTGCTACCCAATTATGTAACTCGCACGAAACTTTCGCTTATGATGTTTTTCACTGGTTTTGTTCTATTTATTCGGTTGAGTGCGTTGGCTTTATATTAATTTATTCTCAGTTAGCAAATATGAGTAAAATCGATGGACTTGACTCAAACAAGTCTTCCGTACAACAGTCGATCATGTGATTATCACAAGCGGAAGCTGAGTAAGTCAGAGCAACAACAAGATAGTTAGAACAGTAAACTGCAGGCACTTCTGACAGACGAAAATCTGTTCAGTTAAGAAACATCGTATTGCCTCTGACGTAACAACAAAAATAACTTCAATAAAAGGAAACTACAGCGTAATAAAAATTCAGCTCACCTCGAGCCAAAGAGCTTGAACGTCCGTTTTTCGCGGATCAGCTGCAAAACTTCTCCGTGATTCTTGCGGATCACAACGAAAAAATCACACAAAAGATAAGATATTAACTTTAAAAATAAGATCTTAAAAGCGAGCTCTTTCAAGTGGACTAACCCTACTCCGCTAGCTGTTTTACAAGCGCGCTGCCGGAAGACTCTCTCGAATTTGCCCCGTAAGCCACCGGTCTCTCTCAGTCAGCGGGAATTTGTTCAAAAGGAGGTAATTCATATATGGTACTCATAATGTACTTTAAGGTGACAGACGATAACTGCAGAAATTCTCGCGCACTCGTTGGATTATTTTCATTGTCAAACAATTCGTAACCTGTACAGACTCGCAAATGATCCCCGGAACGCAAATAATCCCAGGACCGGAAATGATTCCCAGTGAAATGATCCCGGACCGGAAATGGTCGCCATGCAATAAAAGAGGGAAATGTATCGACCCAGGAATTTGGACAGTGGATTAAAAATTTATATAATTGATTTTTTTTTAATAACTGTGAAACTCAGAAATGCGTAAACACTTTGATTCTGAAAGGTTAATTGTGTACTAAACCAATCACAATAAAGTTCAGGACACGCGAGAAAACCTCAAAACCACAACTAATTACCACTGCTGTTAGCGGTTTAGTTTTCTCATGGTGAACTGGCTCGTTTCCCGAACGAAAATTTTATACAGTCAACACATATCAATTTGGTATTTTGCACAAGTTGTTTAACGTTTTTTATTGCTGCTTTTATGACTGAGGTACTTATCTTTTCTTCACCTAGGACAGGAGCCCATCCTGCCTAGGATGAATAAAAATATATCTATCCCATCCATAGACTTTTCATGGAGTCCACGCCATTCCTAACTTTTCATGGAGTTCACGCCATTCCTAACTTTTTCCGGTGGAAACAATTCCGGTCCTGGGATCATTTGCGGTACAATTTGGGGAGCATTTGCGGTTCGGGGATCATTTGCGGGCCTGTACAGATCACCGAGAACTCCCGTTAAGATTTCCTAATCTTAACTTTTAGGTGTCCCCAATTAGTAGAGGGTTTCACCCTCGGCTATTTTGCCTAGACACGTTAATTAAGTTGTTGTTGTTGTTGTTGTTGTTGTTGTTGTTGTTGTTATTCTTGTTATCACATGATGGCATTTATTTGTTATATCCAGGTAGATTTTGAGTTTTTGCTTCTTCACTGGTATTAATTTTGTTATATACGGCTTCTGTTCCGTACACAGCCTGTCCACAGACCCTCCATTCTGTCTTGAGTTCGTCGAGATAAGCGAAATATTAATCCTATCCGGCAAGTGGGAAACACGCGCTAAAACGCAAGGGTGTGGGTCAAAATAGATCAAAATAGATTTTGCGCTAGCGATCGCGCGCTCGAAGAAAAATAACTCGTACCCAAAAAAAAAAACGTTTGTGGACTGACTATTCCGTACATTTTTACTTTCACTTTGGCCGGGCTGAAGAATGTTTGTTTGTTAAGCCGCACCTTCGTCAAAACTGATGGTTTACATTTATAACACAAACATAAGCTCAAGCAACCTACGTGTAAACCGACGCGATGCAAGCATAAGTATGTGCACTGTGCTTTCCGTTAGAGAGAGGCGAGAAGAAGCAGGGGATCGCTTGATCGTCCCCGTTTAAAGGGACAGTGTTACGAGCTACGTATGTGCAAGATTGCATTTTCTCTACGAGCTAAAAATTCCTTTTTACAGGGCACAGTTAACCTAGCCTTTGCCGAATTCAAGCTTGAAAAATTTCGCCTGAAATTTTCACGCTTCAAACGCAATGTCGCACATGCGCAATTCGTGACACTGTCCCCTTTAAAAGTGTATAACACAATCTCCGTTGTACATGTACACCAGCCTTACTTTATCAAAAAAGTGTATTGTTTACGACGCGGCGCAAGTCTAATTGTTTTTCCGAAAGCTACAACCTAAGGGGAAATCTAGCTCCCTTTGTCTAACGCAAAGAGTGCTTCAACACTATTCGTTACTGAAAACCTTTATTATTCTTGACATCTAGAATTGGTCTTAGTTACAAAAAAAGAAAAACATTACAAAAGGCTACAGTTTAGTTATAAATTCCAAGATACAAATACTGTTAACTAAAACAAATAAAAAATTGTCGTGACCAGTAGTGAATAACTAGGAGACGTCAGTCTTAAATAGAAGGGGTTTTGTAATCAAGTCCAGACTACTGTCTACTTAAATTCGAAATGACTTCCTTACAAAAAAAAACTCTTCTTTCGATAAAAATATTGCTGGACAGTGAAAGAAATGTTCTCTGGTATTTTTGCTGTTAGTCAAGAGCGCTTGCCACATACTGCTGCAAAACTTGTCAAATCACATCAACGCAATTCATGAAATAAACAAAATTACGAGGTAGGATTTTTTTTTGCACCGACAGTTATTTTAAACACTGAGCCAGCTTGCTCAACTATGCTAATTCTGACTGCTGACTGTTTTAAAATCGCCATTATTAATATTCAGCCCAGACTCTAATTCTCTTTATAGTAATTGTGCAATCTACTACTTGTCTATAGGATCATACCAACTACACTCTTTTTTTATAAGAATACATTTTATAAGAATATTAAGGCTGATATTTCCGAAATTGTAATAATATTCCAAGAATAAACCCATAGCTGAGATTTTGATGAGAATGTAATTTTGTGTTGAAAATTTGTAAATACAATTGTATGTTTTTAACTAAACCGTATAAATTCTCCTTTTCTCTAAGCAGCAAAACTAGCCAAAGAACAACAAAACCAGCACTAGCCGTATATAAGATGCTAATGATATTCCTGCAAGAACTTAGGTGTACAATATCGGCTTTGTTGCCTGCAGTCTGGCTCCAACATTACCTTAACGTCATCTGAGTCATGATACGATAGATGACAAGGAACTGTCACAGGCTGTAATCTAAGAATATTCACACTGTAAAACAACATTCTTATGAAAAAGAAAGAGTGTAACAAACAAACTTACCATTAAACCAAGACTATCAAAATTACAAGCCTTACTTATAAAGGCTCCTATATAACAACTTTCAGTTAAAACATCTCATGCACAAACAATACTTAAATCTTGTTAAACTATCCAGTTTTTGTGCATGTTTATAAGGTTTAATGCTACAAATCAAACGTATTGCTCTTTTAACATTTAAGCCCTTAGTCAGGTTAAATCTAATGTTTGGGCAATTACCGGTGCCAATTGAAAATACTTGTTTTAGGCTCTCCAATAGGCCCTTTGCAACTGGGGTCACGTGACCAAATTTTTCCTAGAAATTTTTATATTATGGGCTATAACTTAAAGAATGCCAGAAATGGAAAGACCGCATCGAAAATACCAAAATGGCCAAGTTTGAGGCCCCTGGAATGAAAGAGTAAGTTTATACGACTTTGAGTTTTCGGAAAATTTATAGGATTTGTATGGAAAATGTTGCTGGAGAGGAAGGTCTTGCTCTCCAACAACTTTTCCACACAAATCTTCTTATTCTTTTAAAAATTCAGACCGTCATAAAATCTCATTCTTTAATGATGGGGGTCTCAAACTTGGCCATTTTGATATTTTCGACATGCTTTTTCCATTTCTGGCATTCGTTAAGTTATAGCCCATAATTTTATGAAAAATAGGTCACATGATGGCTTACCTGCAAAGGGCCTATTTGTTGTAAATTCCTGATAGGTATTTGTGCCCGCTTTGATTTTGTATTTGCCAAGAGCTCTATAATAAACTTTTAAGAAAACTCACGAGACACATTCTAACCAATCAGAGCTATCATGTAGTTTTTTCAACCAATCATGAGCAAACTTTAAGACAACCATACCTTTGCTTGCACACATTTACCTGTGCTCGGCAAGCATGGGTTTTACCGCTTTCTTCAAGTACTCAATGGTTCACTGCAGTGTTAACTGTGATTGGTCAGATATGAACACCTTGATTTCTAAAGTTAAGACTTTACAACTTGCAGGGAGCAATCTAAGATTCCAAGAGGGATAAGAGCTCACATCTAGAAGGGATGGGGATGCTCATTGTTTCTGTTAATGCCTTCAAGATGTAAATTACAGAATTTGTCCGTCAGGACAAAACGCTGATAAATGTATATCAACCCAGTATAGTGGCACACTGTCATACTGAGATGGTGGTTTAGATCAATCTTGAATGAAATGTTTTTCTATTACATCATAGATGAAAGCGTTTGATGTCATTTGATCACCATCACTCTTATTAGTCAGGCTGTTTAGGATAGCTACCTAGAGGCTAAAGCTTAAACTACACCCACATTTTCCTCCTTAAAACGAATATTTTTGAAATTTTTCGACAAGCATTCCCATTCCTTTAACATGGAAGTCCCCAGGCTACAATCTAATAGCAGTTGATGTAATTTCACTCAATGTTCTCCAGCTTCAAAACCCAGGCCCATTTGGAAGGAAGCTTGTTTACAGGGATGGCAGGAAAAGTGACAATTATGCCACCTTTGTCACCTGCTGGTTTCCAGGCAAACTTTCCTTGATAACCCAACATGGTGACTATAGTGTGTTTGGTTGCCACTGGAGCTCCAAGAATGAGGTTAGTTGTAGCTGGCCACTCAAGGACGATGGCATACACAGCATCAGCTTTGGATGTGTACCTAGAAATAAAAGAGAAGTAGAGTTATGGTCATTGGCTTTTACATAACATAGAAAAAATGTTATACAGATTTTGAGGGACAAAGATTGAATAAGTGGAAAAACTGCAGAGAACAACAAACTTATCATTAAAAGACAAACATGAATAAACATCAGCATTCAGCATAGACCTTAGTCCCATAAACCATTGCAAAATAAAACACAATTCAAAGGCTGAAACTCGTCCCTTTTAGATGAGGAAACATTTTACCCCATTCAACCTACCAGACATCTTTGTTAATGGTGTCATTCTGAACTCTCCAAGGTTTAGTGCTGTAAATGGCTTCACCATTCACAGACAGCCACTCTCCCATCTGCAGCAGACGCTCCTCAAATGCAGGTATGATGCGGCCATCTGCCGTCGGGCCAACATTCAACAACATGTTACCACCACAGCTGACCAAAAGAAAGCAACATTTAAAAAAACTCTAATATTGAGCAGTGTTACAAATCCCAGATGGAGAGCTAATTGGTTATTCACATTGCATTGTGGCCTCTTGTAAATCCAGGAATCTGATTGGTTCTCTGACTGTAGATTATCTGCTGATAGACCATGATGGCTTTCAAATGTCCATCCAAAGGGAAAACTTTTCTACTTCTGGCTAAATATACCTGAAATTTCACAGACACAACAAATACCCATCCACGTTTTCTATGGAACATCTTGTCAATTCTCATTCTCATCTGGAACAGACTTGATAAGTAAGAAATCTAGCGACAATCCTCACCTTACGGTAGAAGCCAGTTGATAGATCAGTTGACTGATGTTCAAATATAAGTGAATGCCCACATTAC
Organism: Orbicella faveolata; assembly: GCF_042242905.1. Lineage (NCBI taxonomy): Eukaryota > Metazoa > Cnidaria > Anthozoa > Scleractinia > Merulinidae > Orbicella > Orbicella faveolata. The sequence goes on along the minus strand of NW_028301536.1, from coordinate 19,539,249 downwards.
GTCTGTAGCCCCAGGAACCCGTATCCACTGTCAATGCATTCTCCCATTTGTGATTCTGAAGTTTGCCTTTGGTAAAACAACAGTTGTAGTAAATAAGGTCTCTCTTGTGTTACAATAATATAACTAGTTATGTACAACAAAAGTTGGATTACAGTAATAAAGCAACAAAATAACTTATAACTTGGCAAAGTCCACAGCCCCAAATTAAAGGTGCAATTCCCACAATCAAAACACTGACAGCATTTGGCTACAATGTGATTTTGTGATTGTCATTGCTACCTCTACTCAATTTAAATATTGGCCAAATTTATAACAAACATGGTGATAAATGTTTTTAAAAAATTTGTCTTTCCCTCAAGGTGAAAGCATAGATGGAATGAACACAGAAAAAAATTGAACCATTATTTTTCAGGTTGATTCATTGGCAACAGCTTTATTAGCCTCAAGTTTAACTAGGAACTCTCATTTGTGTGTGTTTCAAGGAACTCCCATCTGAAAAGGTCGAGGATATGTTCATTTTCTCATAGGGCTGTAAATGAAGGAATTTGGTCTCACTTAGGAAGTTCACAACAAAATGCCACTGACAGTGAATATTCTTACTAGCCATCAAAGAATTTCTCAGGGTGCACTCGAAGACAAAATTCAAAAATGCCCCATCTCCTTTAATTTAGTGGTTTAATTCAAATTTTTCAGATGGTAGTCCTTTTCATATGGGAGTCACCCCCTGGGCAAAACGTTACCTTTAGTGGGACCATGTGTGTCAAAAACTCACATAACTATGACTCACCTGGGTTGTAACGATCATGGCAAGTGAACACTCCACCATGATGGCAAAGACATCCATTGGTACACCAACGATCGTTTGTCACAATAGTGTCTTTAACAGGGCTTAACAGAAGACAGAAAAACATCAGTGAGATAGGAATCAGAACATCATTGTTATTCATTGAAAAAATACCATGCATGCAGATACCAAGTACATAATTATAGTACCCTCTAGCATATCATGAAATACCAACTTGAAGTCTGTACATACTGTATAAAAGTTATGATGAACCGTCACCAAGTCTTGCATATACCTTTCATTATAAAGCCATGCAAGAAATTCCTGACTTTGCCAGTATGTGTCAGGTCCATATGAACCATCTGACCACAAGTAGTCAGGCTTATATGTGTTGATCAGATCATGCAGCTCTGGCATGAGAATTTCCTGACATGAAATACAAACAAAGTACAAACTAAGTTATGATGACCTATCACCAAGTGTCATATTTACCTTTCATTATTAATAAAGCCATGTAAGAAATTCCCTGCTTTGCCAGTATGTGTCAGGTCCCCTAGAACCATCTGACCACAGGTAATCAGGCTTACATAGGTTGATCAGGTCATACATCTTAGCTTAGTCGATAAAAATCGTGAGATATCTCACCAACTGAAAAAATCTGAATAAAAATAATACTTACCTCTTAATAACTGAGCAGAAGGTCTGTATGGGAGAATCTTGACCAAGACTGTAAGTACAGACCAAACTCAGTGAGCTCTGCACACATGACCGAGGTCAAGATTCTCCCATACAGACCAACTAAGCTCGATTAATAAGATTTTTATTATATTGCAAACAAGAAAAATTTAATTTGTTTAATGAAACTGGTTTGTACTAGCTGCAATTGCAATTGTTTCATCTGTGTTACAGTAAAAAACCCCATAAAAGAACACATGTTTTGGGGGTTCAGGCTGATTTTGTTCTTATATATTGGTTTTTTCTGCAAAATCAGCCTGAAAATGTCTTAAGGTGTTCTTAAAATTTTTCCAAATATTAAATACTGCATAGACTACCAACAGATGAAATCCATGTGCAAGCACAACATTTTAATTAATTAATGGATAGTACATATATTGATCTAACTAGCAGTAAATGTTTTTATATAAGAACAATTTTCATCTTTCAGGCTGAATGTGTTCTTATGTATATGGTATTTTTTTTGACCAAATTTCAGCCTGAGTGTTCTTAATCCACTGTCTTGTTCTTTTATGCAGGTTTTTACTGTATTAGACCAGGCTGATCTCCCCATTTAAATGGAATTAGGTTAACATAATTTCAATGTCTACACTTCTCATGACTTTTGGCATACCTTGACGTAATCCTGTGTCTCAAAGTTATTGGCATGATCCTTCAAGTAGAGTGGATGGAACCATTCAAAGAGGGAATGATACAATCCAAAAGTGATGTTGGTTTTACTTCTAATGGCAGTCGCTAGCTCCCCTGAAAATTAAAGAACAGACTGGTTACAGCACAAAACTTCACATTTGGGTGGAGTGTTAGACAAGCAAGAATGATAATGCCAGTCAACTAATGCTTTCTTAAGGTGGCTAATAACAGTTTCCTTTATTTTCTTGTAATTACACTTTAATGGGTAATTACTACCATTAACCACTTTATTCATTTACCAGTTTATTCTTCAGGGTTGGGTCCCAACATATTGTTATAAAGAAAAACTCTAAGCGGAGGGGGGGGGGGGGGGGGGGAATTTGCCATGCCCAGTACTAGCATCCAATTGAGAGGTTAGGTCGCAGTTACTCTCAGTCACTTCATGCATCAGAAACCGGAGTTAAGCACTAACTAGTGATCATAAGTCAATTCTGGCTCCTTGAAATCTTGGATTGGTGCCAATTTCACCTTTTATGCCATAACATAATCAGATGCATGGTATTGAGAGAGCACATGGCAAGCATGATTTTTGTACATGTATCTGCAGTATACTGCCAATAATCCAAACCATCGAGTTTATTAGGAGTGTGAAATCAATCAAGGGTTATTATAGCCAGAAAAAGCAGTTCCAACTTTATAGATTACAAGAATACATAAATATTTCAGCGTAATTAACATATACATAACTGTCCTTACCCACAAGATCCCTGTGAGGTCCATTGTCAACAGAGTTCCAGTTCCATGATACATTTGATCTCCAGTTTGTCCATCCTTCATGATGTTTACTGGTCAGGACATAATATCTAAAAGATAATTCAAATGTCTCAATAAAATTCAAGTTAAACAGTGAAATTGTGACAAATGTCTGTTTATGAGATTAGCTCTGGGCTGATCATGACACAATGCTACAAAATGTTAAGTTTTTTGAGTCAATTATTAACCTCTAAATATAACATTGGTCGGAATTAAGACCAATACATTGAAGTGTCAATGCTGGAAGTAGAGTACCCCAGCTGGGAAATAGGCCCTTTGACCTACCAGATACTCTGGAGCCACACAAGCCTCGTCACAAAGACATTTCTATGTACACAACTATTATTTGGTAGAACATAAAGCTTGAGACAGCTATGGGCTCATAGTCTTCTCTAAAGGAGCAAGCATGGGGTCTATCTCACAACATGAAAATATAAAGAAAGATAAAGGCCAACTACTGACAAGTAGGCTACCAGCATATATAAGGGACAAAAAAAAAACAATTCAGAGCTCACTTACTAATAAAAGTTGACTACTGTCGTACCCTGACAGAGCAAAAACTTGTAAATATCCTTTTTAACAACTTAGTAAAGAGATGATTGGCCAAACTCACCTTGCACCAGACTTTGTCAAAAGGTCAGCCCATGCCTCAGGGTCAAAGAACTCCGCCCTGAACATTGGAGCAAAGTCTTCATACCCAAAGTTTGGAGGATAGTTTTCCTTCATGAATTCCACAAAGTTTGGTCTCTGATCATGCTTCCAGCGGTACCAAAACCATTCTGTCTCAAAACTTGGTACTGAGTACAATCCCCAATGCATAAAAATACCAAACTTAGCCTCATCATACCAAGAGGGGAGGGGACGTGAGTCCAGTGATTCCCATGTTGGTTTATACTGACTCAACACCAGGGGAATAAGGGCAACGGTAAAGATGAATAGTACACTATTCATTTCCAGTTGACAAAGTCCTGGACCTAAGTGTTATCTTCTAGTAATTCTGAAAAAAAAGAAAGAAAACAAAAAAAGAAATTACATGCTACAAATAATTATTTCCAGATAAAGCCTCCTTAATTAATAATGAACATGAATACTAATATTCCATTCCACTTCCAGGTATGGAGAAGACGATTCTAATATCCAAAAATTTGTTCTAATTCATGTACGACATATCTGGACAAAATTTGGATGCAATACAGGATTCGCTTGAAGCATGAATTATCAAGTGTTAATCTAATCTGCCATGCAACTGTAGATGGCTGAGCTTTACTGATCTACATATGCCCCCGAACTAACATATACACCCTGTATGGCTCCTAGTAGGCTCGATTTCCGCCGCTTTCTCAAGTCCGGTCTACGTTCCTCCCCGAGAAGAGACGGCTGGACGCGTGAGTGGCAAAGCATGTCTGTGACGTAACTTCATAATGTTTTCTTGCGGTGCTTCAGGTGGCCGGAAATGTCATCTGATGACAATCATAGGCAGGCCCACATGACGCCTACGGCTCGTAAAATTTGTGGCATTTTCGCCACTTCCTTTCACTTTGGCCCTCCAACCTATTTTGTTTCACATTATTGCTGCGGAAGGGCATTACATGATGTGTTCTATAGAAGAGTAGTTGTTTTTTTTTTTTTTAAGTATTGCAGAGCTGTTTGATTACGCTGTAGCAACTGTCATGTTAAAGGTCACATATATTGGTGTGCATGGTGTTGACACCAGGTTTGTGTTTTGCTAGTTCGGTTTACTTTGGCTCATTTAAAAATTTAATTTTGTCTGGCGTCTTCGCCAGAGACTGGTGTTTCTTCTCTTCAAGAAGACTAAGGTACACATCAATTTGACTGAGTTTTTTGTTTCTTGAAATCGATGTTTGCGTTTATCCCTCCCTTTGTTTACTTTGTTCGTTATCTCATATTCTGGCACCACATGATTCAAATACAGATGCTAACGTATAAGTCTGTTGACTATTTTGCGTGTTGCATATGCCACTATATGGTTTAGATCAGGCAAGATTTCATCAGTTGACGGTATTTGGTTAAATATCCCACTAATGCAATCGCACTTCATATCGCACAACTCCTTTGCTACTACGAGAAAGCTAATTTATGCAGCCTGCTCGATTCAGGCAGGCAGATTTCTTATTGGTTGAAATTAACAATGCCAAGTCCACGAGTCCAGCCGTGAGTTTGGGGGAGGAGCGCGGGCTCTTTTCCCGAATAGCGGCTGGTAATCGAGCCTAGGCTCCTAGTAGTCACCAAGACACGATGATGGCCACACCCTGGGCAACAGCATCGACCTGCAGGCTAAACTTCATGCAGGTAGCAATATTCCAATACTGAAAAGAAACAACTTCCTATGTTCCGTCTACCCTGATTAGACAAACCAAACCCCAGCATAGTGATGTGGTCTGTCAGGGGTATGGGGCTCTGGTGAAGTTGAAAGGGCTAACCTATTCACTGGATTTAACTGGTTACAGAAATGTGAAATGTTGCTACCACCACCATAGCCTGCGAACACAGATGTATTTACTGCTGTTGCTTGTCTCCACCAAAAATAACGTCTGCGAACCCAAGCCAGGAAACGATTTCTGTGACATACGAATTTTAAGCCAATCACAGTTTAGCTCATGTAGCCCCAGAACTACTGCGTGAGGTATTTGCTGCGAGGAGCACTCGAGTTTCATTCTATCATGGAATCTGATTGGCCAAAGAGAAACAAAAGTCATTACGTCACAGAAATCATTTCCTGGCTCGGGTTCGCAGATATTATTTTCGGCAGAGACAAGCGACAGCTGGAAATACGTCTGCGTTCGCAGGCTACTACCACCACCGCCCCAGCACAGGTAGAGGTTTTGTTCACTCGCCAAATCATTTCATTTCAGCACTTCTCCCCTTGGGGGTGATATTTATGTGAAGGTCGCAGAGGGTAAGCCAGTTTGCATGTGACACAGTACATGATGAGGGCAAAACTTAGTGTGTGATGCATGGGAAGCAAAGGAAAAACATATCTGAATAAATTTTACAAAAAAAGTCCTTGCTCAAAGAATTTAAAAGAATGTGTGACGCGTTAATTTTGTTAAATTTGTGGGGGAACTGTACGGGTCCGCAAATGATCCCAGGACCGCAAATGATCCCGGACCGCAAATGATCCCCAAATTGGACCGCAAATGATCCCGGACCGGAAATGATCCCCGATAGGGAACGTAAATGATCCCGACTAAAAAATGGGGAATGGCATGGATGGTGGGATGGTGTGGATAGGGAATCGGCATACATGAATACCGATGTTTTTTTTAAAGCCATCTTATAATTATAGTGGCTTACAACTTGCTTTTTTTTCGTACTTTCGATTAAATTTTGTTGCTAACTACGATGTTATGAATATCACCACTCAATCATCAAAACACGACTTGGCTTGCATTTCTTTGCTCAGTAAAATCATGATCAGTGTAACATACGCTACATATCCTCCTTTGTTAAACATTGATAGTTCGGTGTTATAGTTAAATTACATTGTATCAGCCATTAACGCCACTCGTCTAAAGTTTTAAACTAAAATCTAACCATGAAGCAACTATTAAGGAAGACGCTGTCACCTGAGTAGACCCACAAGCCTACAACGCTTCATCATGCTGTAAAACACCTATCGTGTAGCACTGGAAATTTGAACAAATTTATTTTGTAATTTTTCCTCTGTCGTATTTTGGCTTTGATTCCTCGGAAATGACTACTTGAGTATTCTAAGAAGCCAAAATTCCAAGTTATAGCTATGAAGTTCAGCCTCATGACCAAGCAAGGCCAAGGCTTGCGCTTCATTTTGACAAGTTTGCTGTACGATAGATGTTTGCTACTATCGCCAGGATCGCTACTGGGATTTCGAGAATGTTTACAAGCATGTGTTTTTCTAAGACTTCTAATTCAATAGATCGTCTTCACATGACGTATTTTTATCCTCATCAGGCATAAGAGGCGGTACATTTATATCTGTTTACAATTAGCGTGCTTCGTTTGGAAACCAGAGCATTTTGAATTTCAGGGTTATTGAGGTTGCGTGACACAACGCTACGATCGAGTTTGTTGAAAAATATATACTTATCTCGTGATTTTGAACCTTTTTAGAAGTTAGAGCATTAGGAAAAGTGCTTATTTAAATGCTTGTTTGTTTAGTGCTGATAATCAGTCGCCTAGAAAGCCAAAGTAAGCTCCAGATGTTTACACTATATTCCAGCCGCCATATTGGTGTACCACGGATGTATACCAACATGGCGTTTTCTTACTGGGCTCTGTAAATTTCTGGGAAACATTTACGACGAATTTCTGAAGTTTGGGGAAACGCACAGGCCTAAAATGATCGAGTTTGTTGAAAAATATATACTTATCTCGTGATTTTGAACCTTTTTAGAAGTTAGAGCATTAGGAAAAGTGCTTATTTAAATGTTTGTTTGTTTAGTGCTGATAATCAGTCGCCTAGAAAGCCAAAGTAAGCTCCAGATGTTTACACTATATTCCAGCCGCCATATTGGTGTACCACGGATGTATACCAACATGGCGTTTTCTTACTGGGCTCTGTAAATTTCTGGGAAACATTTACGACGAATTTCTGAAGTTTGGGGAAACGCACAGGCCTAAAACTTGGAGAAGTGTCTTATTTAGTTATCTTCTATAGCGTACATCAGAATTTCTTAGCTTTTTCCATTGGTTGGTTTTCGATTTATTATTTTGTTTATTGGGTGACAGTGAAAACGATCTGTACCGTTCGAAGAACAAAACAGCAACTGTGGAATATTTGTTTGTAAAATGATAAAACATGTTTTTTAGTTCATAATTTTTGTACATGTTCTCAACTTCTTCTGATATAAATCCATGCCATTCCTTATTTTTTATTTGGGATCATTTGCGGTCCAATATGGGGATCATTTCCGGTCCGGGATCATTTGCGGTCAATTTGGGGATTATTTGCGGTCCGGGATCGTTTGCGGTCCTGGGATCATTTGCGGACCCGTACAGAACCAGGATCACCCCCTCCCCTCCCCCAATCGCTTGCCACCCAATTATGTAACTCACACGAAACTTTGGCTTACGATGTTTTTCGCTGGTTTTGTTCTATTTATTCAGTTGATTGCTGATAGCTTGATACTAATTTATTCCCAGTTAGCAAATATGAGTAAAATCGATGGACTTGACTCAACCAAGTTTTGCGTGCATCAGTCGATCATGTGATTATCACAAGCGGAAGCCGAGTGACATAAAAACAACTAGCTAGTACATTAATTTTAAGTAAACTGCAGGCATTTTTGACAGGCGAAAATCTGTTCAATTAAGAAACATCAACAACACAAAGAACTAGAATAAAAGGAAAGCAAAGCGTAATTATAATTCTGCTCACCTTTAGTAACCTTAAGCTTATATGAAGCTCAGAACGTCTGTTTTTCGCGGATCAAACAGCAAACTTTCCTGTGATTCTTCCTGATCAAAACAAAAAAAATCTTTCAAAAGATAAGATATTATCTTTAAAACCCAGATCTTAAAAATCTCTTACAGGATAAAAGTAGACTAAACCTACTCCGTTAGATGGTCTGCGACGGTAGTTCGCACGTAGCTGCGGGAGTGACTGCGGAGTGCGGAGAGAGCGTGACAGCCGAATTTGCCCCGTGAGCCACCTGTGTCTCTCAGTCAGCGGGACTTCGGTGAAAATAGACAGGTACCTCATATATGGTACTTATAATGTACCTTAAAATGACAGTGGGTTATCACAGGTATGAAAAGAAATTTTACCATAAATGCAGAAATTCTCACGCACTCATTGGCTTATTTTCACTGTCAATTTAACAATTCGAAACCTCTATGATCTACACAGATCTGTACAGGTCTGCAAATGATCCCAGTCCGCAAATGATCGCAGGACCGGAAATGGTTGCCTCAAAATAAAATGAGGAAATGTATGGACTCAGGAATTTGAACAGTGGATCAAAAATTTATATAATCGATCTTTTCTTATAACCGTGAAACTCAGAAAACCATGAACACTTCAATTCTTAAAGGGTTAATAATGTGTACTAGACCATTTAGAATAAAGTTCAGGACACGCAAGAAAACCTCAAAACCACAACTAATTACCACTGCTGTTTGCGGTTTAGTCTTCTCATGGTCAATTGGTTCGTTTCCTAAACGAAAAATTTATACAGTCACAACATATCAATTTGGTATTTTGCGCAGTCTGTCTAACGTTTTATGTCGCTGCTTTTATGCCTGAGGTGCTCTTTTCTTCACCTAGGATTTATCGGCCACCTTCAGAGTCAGATAGCCAGCCTGACGAAGATTATTTGGCTCGCTTTTACAACAGCCTGGACTCTGCCGCGGCTGAGGGAAAAGAAATTATTGTAAACGGGGACTTCAACTGTGATTATTTGCCTAAGAAACCAAGCATCCATAGACTTTTCATGGAGTCCACGCCATTCCTAACTTTTTGCGGTGGTATCAGTTCCAGTCCTGGGATTATTTGCGGTACAAATTTGGAGATCATTTGCAGTCCGGGGATCATTTAATTTGCGGGCCAGGATCATTTGCGGGCCTGTACAGATCACCTCCATGTACCTGAACCCATGAAGGGGACCAATGAATAAGGGAACTCCTGTCGCATTAACGAGTTGCTCCACAGTAGTCCTTTGATTAGCTCTAGTAAGGACTAGTAAATCTTTCCTCTACTCATACTTTCAAAAACCACATACATAAATCTGAGCTAACATCGCTACTGGCTGACAGCTAGCAAAGCTGTCGAACCCTATGTAATAATTAAATTTTATGATTTTTAAGTGTTATGCATGTAAATTCAAATGTTGTATATAGACCCTGCTTATTTTAATGTTTAAAAGTTGTAAATAGTTCCTAATCTTAACTTTTAGGTGTTCCCAATTAGTAGAGGGTTTCACCCTCGGCTATTCTACCTAGACATGTTAATAAACTTGTTGCTGTTGATATTGTCGATGTTGTTTTTGTTGTTGTTGTTGTTATTATTATTATTATTGTTATTGTTATGCGACTACCATGTCATGGATCAGGGCAAGAGTATCTTTTGCGCTGCTGAGATCAGCATTACTTTGTTTAAGAGGCTCGCGAGCTCCTAGGAGAGTCCACGTAGAACTGTCGAACATTGATTTAGATATCGAAAAAGGACATGCAAATATTCGTTAAGGCAATTGAGAATGCTATTTCTGGGGAACTCTAGCCGAAGCCACGAACACTGAGCCAAGAAGTGGACCTGCATATAGCTACAGTGTATTTTTAAAGTAGAGTTTTTGCCATTTAAATGTGTAGAGTGTTTTTTACTATTCTTATTTAAATTTTTTCGACAAATGACAATACACAAATTTATGAGGGTTGTAAAGAATGGGTGTAATTTGTAACTCGTTTGTAAGTTAGTATTTCCCTGACATATATATTGTCCTAAGAATTTTTACAGTTGTAGTTTTTTATAAGCCACTAATAAACATTATCATCATTATTATTATTATTATTATTATTATTATTATTATTATTATTATTATTATTATTATTATTATTATTATTCTTGTTATAGCATGATGGAATTTATTTGTTATACCCAGGTAGATTTTAAGTTTTTGCTTCTTCACTGGTATTGATTGTTATATACGGCTTCTGTTCCCTACACAGCCTGTCCACAGACCCTCCATTTTGTTTTGAGTTCGTCGAGATCGCAAACTTAGAGAAATATCAACCCTAGCCGGCACGTGGGAAACACACGCTAAGACGTAAGGGTGTGGGTCAAAATAGATCAAAATAGACTTTGCGCTCGCGCACTCGAAGAAAAATAACTCGTAGCAAAAAAATAAAAGTCTGTGGACAGACTATACCGTACATTTTTAGTTTCACTTTGCCCGGGCTGAAGAATGTTTGTTTGTTATAACGGAACTTCGTCAAAAGCATGGTTTACACTCCCAACACAAACATAAGGATAAGCTCAAGAAACCTACGAGTGAACCGGCGGGATGCAAACATAAGCACCTTGTGGCGAGAGAGAGGCGAGAAGAAGCGAGGCCCTGGAAACGAGGTCGCTTGAGCGTCCCCGGTTGAATGGTTAAAGGGACAGTGTCACAAGTTGCGTTTGTGCAAGATCGCATTTCTCTATGGGCTTAAAATTTATTTTACAGGGCACATTTAACCTAGCCTGTAATGCAGCCGGACAAGTCGCAAAATCCCCGGTATAGACTGTCTGCGACGCAGGCTAACCACGAGTGGCTCCACTAATCGACGCCACTTTGAATTTTGAAAAATTCTCCCTGAACTTTTCAAGTTTCAAACGAAATGTCGCAAATGCGCAATTCATGGCATTGTCACTTTAAAAGTGTATGCAACAATCTCCATTCTCGTATATGCGCTTCAGCTTGTGTTGTACATGTAGACCAGCCTTGCTTTACCAAAGAAGTGTATTGTTTACGATGCAGCGTACCTCTAATTGTTTTTTCCGAAAGTGACAACCGAACTGAGGGGAAATCTAACTCCCTTTGTCTTACGCAGAGTGCATCAACACTATTCGTTACTGAAAACCTTTATTATTCCTCACAACCAGAATTGGTCTTAGTTACAAAAAAAGAAAAAACATGAAATTACAGTCTATCTATAAGGCTATAGTTTAGGCCCGGTTCATACGTCGCATTTCTGCCGTGTCGAATTCAATTCAATTAAGTGCGGCAGAAATGCGACTGTCGATTCATACGTCGCACTTGTGTCGAATTTAATTCAGATTTAATCCTGTCGGGTATGTCGGTAAGCGGAAAAAGCTTTAAACGCAGAGTATTCAATATGGCGGACGGAGATACTGAGGGACGAAGGACTTTAATTTTGCGAAAAGTTGTCCGCCAATGGAATGAGAAGGAAAAGGCTGACAATGCAGCAGTTTGTTTTGCAATATTTTCAGGTTGCATTGGGTCGAGAATAGCCAAGTTTCTTCTTTCGCTTCGACGGGACCAAATTTACGCATGCTCAATACATTAACATAATGTATGAATTAGATTCGACACGGCAGAAATTCGACGTTTGAATCGGTGTCGCATTTCTGTCGGATAATGCGACAAGACCAGTCGAACGTGCGGCAGAAATGCGGCAGCCGATTCAGAGGTCGAATTTCTGTCGAATTTAATTCATTGAATTGAATTCGACACGGCAGAAATGCGACGTATGAACCGGGCCTTAATTGTAAATTGCAAGATACAAATACATTGTTAAGTAAAACAAATACAAAAATTGTCGTGTTCAGCACTTTTCTATATATATAAAAATTTCTGGACAGTGAAAGAAAAGCTTCTCTCGTATTTTAGCTGTTATTTTTGCTTGCTATTTACTACTGTAGAACTTGTCAAATAACGTCAACGCAATTCATTAAATAAACAAAATTACGCAGCAACATTGAGCCAACCTGCTCAACTATGCTAATTCTGACTGCTGACTGTTTTAAAAACGCCATTATTAATATTCACCCCGTACTCCAATTCTTTTTATGGTAATAGTACAATCTACTACTTTCCATACGATCATACCCACTACACTCTTTTTTTCTAAGAATATTAAGGCTCATATTGCTGAAATTGTGATAATGTTCTAAGAATAACCCCATAGCTGAGATTTTCAAGAGAATGTAATTTTGTGTGTTGAAATGTTTGTAAATACAATTGTATGTTTTTAACTAAACCGTCTAAAATTCTCCCTTTCTCTAAGCAGCAAAACTAGTCAAAGAACAACAAAACCAGCACTAGCCGTATATACGATGCTAATAATATTTCTACAAGAAGTTAGGTGTGCAATATCAGGCTTTGTTGCCTGCTGTGAGTCTGGCTCCAACATTACTTCAACGTCATCCGAGACATGATAGGATAGATGACAAGCAAATATCATAGCCTATAATCTAAGAATATTCACACGGAAAAACAATATTCGTATAAAAAATACGGAGTGTAACAAGCAAACTTACCAGATGGTGGTTTAGATCAATCTTGTATGAAATTTTTTTCCATTACTTCATAGATGAAAACATTCGATGCCATTTGATTACCGTCACTCTTATTAGTCAGGCTGTTTAGGATAGCTACCTAGAGGTTAAAGTTTAAACTACACCCACATTTGCCTCCTTAAAAGGGATATTTCTAAAATTTTTCGATGAGCATTCCCATTCCTTTAACATGGAAGTCCCCAGGCTAAAATCTAACAGCAGTTGATGTCAATTCACTCAATGTTCTCCAGCTTCAAAACCCAGGCCCATTTGGAAGGAAGCTTGTTTACAGGGATGGTAGGAAAAGTGACAATTATACCACCTTTGTCACCTGCTGGTTTCCAGGCAAACTTTCCTTCATAACCCAACATGGTAACTGTAGTGTGTTCGGTTGCCACTGGAGCTCCAAGAATGAGGTTAGTTGTAGCCGGCCACTCAAGGACGATGGCATACACAGCATCAGCTTTGGACGTGTACCTAGCAATGAAAGAGAAGCAGAGTTATGGTCATTGGCTTTTATATAACATAGAACAAAAAAGTTGTACAGAGAGGGACAAAGATTGAATAAGTGGAAACACTATGGGGAACATTCAAAGGCTGAAGTCCCTTTTAGCTGAGAAAAAGTTTACCTTCTGTGAGAGCTTTTAAGGGACACTTGACCAAACATATTTTAAATGTTAATAATGTAAATTCTTAATATTCAATTTTAAACTTTGTAAATTTTTAAATCTTTAATACTGTAATTAATTTTAGACTCCTTTCCCATTTTGTTGATTCATTTTAATTGACGTATATTTTTATCTTTTTTATTCCCTTTGTAACTGAAAAGCCCCTTTGGGGAGTTGCAAATAAAGTATGTAGGTAGGTAGGTAGGTAGGTAGGTAGGTAGGTAGGTAGGTAGGTAGGTAGGTAGGTAGGTAGGTAGGTAGGTAGGTAGGTAGGTAGGTAGGTAAAACATTTTACTCAATTCAACCTACCAGACATCTTTGTTAATGGTGTCATTCTGAGCTCTCCACGGTTTGGAGCTGTAAATGGCTTCACCATTCACAGACAGCCACTCTCCCATCTGCAACAGACGCTCCTCAAATGCAGGTATGATGCGACCATCTGCCGTTGGGCCAACATTCAACAACATGTTACCACCACAGCTGACCAAAAGAAAGCAACATTTTAAAACCTCCAACATTGAGCAGTGTTACAAATCCCAGATGGAGAGCTACTGTATTGGCTATTCACATTGCATTGTGGTCTGTTGTGAATCCAGGAATCTGATTTGGTTCTCCCATTGTAGACTATCTGCTAATAGACCATGATGGTCTTCAAATTTCCATCCAAAGGGAAGCCTTTTCGATTTTTGACTAAATATACTTGAAATTATAGGCTTTCACAGACACAACAAATACCCATCCACATTTTCTATGAAACATCTTGTCAATTCTCATTCTCATCTGGCACAAGCCAGTGACAATCCTCACCTTACAGTAGAAGCCAGTTGATAGATCAGTTGACTGATGGTCAAATATGAGTGAATGTCGACATTACGTCTGTAGCCCCAGGAACCTGTATCCACCGTCAATGCATTCTCCCATTTGTGATTCTGGAGTTTACCTTTGATAAAACAACAGTTGGTAGTAGCAAGTAAGGTCTCTCTCATGTTACAATAATACTAACTAGTTACTGCAAAAGTTGGATTATCGTAATAAAACAATAAAACAACTTGGCAAAGTCCACAGTCCCAAATGCCATTCCTGCAATCGTAACATTGATAGCATATGGCTGTAATAATGCAATTTGTGATCGTCATTACTAACTTCACGGAAGTGAAGTTCAACTAGGAACTCTCATTTGTGTGTGTTTCAAGGAACTTAATCTATGCATTTCCACAGAGTATGGTCAATGCAATACAAACAACCTTGTTATAGATAAGTTTAAAATAGCAAACAAAAGGGACTCCCATATGACAAGGTCGAGGATACGTTCATTGTCTCATAGGGCTGTAAATGAAGGAATTTGGTCTCACTTTGGGTGTTCCGGACAAAATTCCACTGACAGTGACTCTTCTTACTAGCGATCAACTTTTATTAGTAGTTGTACTTTTCAGGATTGGTAGGTAAAGTCTGCATACGAGCCAAGTGGCCCACCAGGCCAGAGCTTATCCCAGTTTCTGTAGCATGAAGTGACTAGGAGTATTTCTACCCCCCTTCCCCAACTGGATGGGATGCTATTCCATCGCAGGGTTACAGTACTTACCCCCAGCATTAAATTCGCCGGTACCCATTTATACACCTGGGTGGAGAGAGGCACTGTGAGAGTAGAGTGTCTTGCCCAAGAACACAACACAATGTCCCTGGCCAGGGCTCGAACCCGGACCGCTCGATCCAGAGATGAGCGCACTGACCATGAGGCCACTGCGCCTCCCTACTTTTTGGGGTGCACTTAGGAAAAAAATTAAAAAACGCTGTCTTTGTCATTTTTAATTAGTCAAGCCAGGTTTTAGGGGTTGAATAAAGACTGAGTCATGCCCAGATTGGTCTCCTTTAGTGGTTTAATACAAATTTTTCAGATGGTAGTCCTTTTCATATAAGAGTCACCCCCTGGACAAAACATTACCTCTTGTGGGGTGCATGTGCAAAACTCACATAACTATGACTCACCTGGATTATAACGATCACGGCAAGTGAACACTCCACCATGATGGCAAGGACATCCATTGCTACACCAACGATCATTTGTCACAATAGTGTCTTTAACAGGGCTTAACAGGGAGAGTGAAGGAATCAGAACATCACTTTTATTCATTTAAACAATACAATGCATGCAGACACCAAGTACATAATAATAACAATAATAATAATAATAATAATAATAATAATAATAATAACAATAATAATAAAAACTTTATTATTGTGTCAAAAGGCACTAGCCGAGGGGAGAAGTCCCCTCGACTAATCGTGGACACCTAACTAGTAACCTAATTAAAATCATTCTTTCAACTCTGAATTACAAAATATTTGTGGGCACTTATAAAGTATATAGAAACCTAATTACAACCGTTAACTTAGCTAAAAAGACTACGAATATATTAAAATTATATATCTTAAACCCTATTAAAATATTAAAATTATGTATTTTAATTGTAAAACTCATGTGAACAAACAGTCATTCTCGGCATAGGTTGCAGCCTCGACAGTCTCTAACATTAGCAGTTAGAGCAGCAAGATCCTCATTACGTATGACACTTTTAAATTCCTTCAAAGAGGGTTGATTTCTTATCCTAGGAGTGAGATCATTCCACAGTTTGGGCCCCTGGTAACAAAGTGAGTGTTTTCCATATGTCACCGAGGAGAATTGTGGTAGAACAAATTCTCATTTCCTTAAGTAATATGAGCTACTGTCTAATTGGAAAAGATTCCAAAGTCTCTGTGGTAGTAATTTATGCTTAATCTTATACATAAAGATAGCAATATCCTGTAATCGTCTGTTGTACAACGATGGTATGTCTGCTTTTGCCAGTAGTTTCTCGTAGCTAGAATGTTTATCCTTAAGTACTGCCCTTAGTCCTCTTTCTTGTATGCGCTCAAGCTTTCTCTTGTCGCTAGCCTTGCAGAAGTGCCAGGTGAGGTGACAATAAGTAAGGTGTGGTAAGATTGCAGCTTTCGTAGGTCAGGTTGTTCCGGAAGATGTTCCAAGGAAGTGGTCCTAATGCAGATCCTTGTGTGCATCCTCTGTTTACCACTTGCCAAGAACTTGTTTGTGATTCCATTCTAATTCTATTATGTCGGTTGGAGAGATATGAGTGTAGAAGATTGACGGTGTTTTCCTCAAAACAATAGGCTCTTAACTTATTAAGCATGAGTCGTGGGTAAAGTGAATCAAATGCTTTCGACATATCCGTAGATAATATAGCTACACACTGGTGCCCGTCCCTTGCAATTTTCCATTGTTGCACCAGTGAGACAAGGGTTGTCTCGCAGCTATGAGATTTGCGGTAGGCGGTAATGCAATCTGCTAGGAGACTTTCGAATTGAGAAGTGATTTGTTTGCTACTCGGCTGCTCAAAGACTTTGTCCACAGCAAAAAGGACTGTAACCGGTCTGTAGTTCTCTTTGTGGAGTGGATTGTCTTTCTTGAAGACAGCTATCCACTCTCCCCTTTTCCATTCACTTGGCCACTTTCCACTGGAGATGCAGGAGTTATATAACTTAGTAGGGGGTGTGGCTAGTTCCTTTGCTGCCAGTTTCAGTACGTTAGCCAGGATAGCATCATTGCCCGTTGCCTTATTTGTTTTAAGCGATTTAAGTGCACACACTACTTGTGTTGTGTTTGTAGGCTCAATAATTATTGTTTATCATTAATCATTAAATACCAAATCAAAGTCGGATCATGTGTACCTAAGGCATCTGTCGGCCGGGTATCAAAGTCGATTCTATTGGTTGATATGTTGACCAAGTGTTAGTCGACATATCAACTGAGTATTGGCCGATATATGTCCACCAAAATCGGTTGGCTCTTGACCAACACACATGTCAGACGATACTCGTTCATGACTTAGCTGATACTTTACCGACACCCGGACAACACTTGGCCAATATTTTACCGACACCAGGCTGAGACTATGATCATTTGGTTGGCTCTTGTTACTGAGTTCTATCTTATCTACTCAAATATTAAATAATTTCCTCTAGCCCTTTGAAAGGGACTTTCATTGGCCATTGTCCATTTTTGACCTTTCATACTGGCAACATTATTTTTTTCATACTGTTTTTTTCAGCTTATGTTTTTGTTCTCATCATCGCTTTTACATACTGCAAACAGTCTGAGGCCAAAAGAAAGACCCTTGTTACTTTTGGATTAGCAGCCTCTGTCCATAAGTTGGACACCTCGGATATAATAACTGCCACAGTTCGTGTGAGTCCGTTTTTCCCTACTCAGTGTTTGTTCAGACCTATAGTTGCATTAGATGCGTATTCAAAATAACAGCTGTTTGAGCTGTCTCCTCGCTTTATCCACATATGAGCATAGGCAATAGTGACTCTTCTTTTGCATCCCCTGTGGGTAAAGGGAAGGGCCCAGGATACGGCCGCCATTTCAGCAAAACAACTGACTGACAGCCAACCAAAACATGGCCAACTGTTGATTGCAATGGAACAGTCATGGTGTCTTCCTCGAGTGTCAACCGACCTGCAGACCAAGTGTTGACCTATAGTGTCAACCAACTGTCTACCAACTTGAATAACATGTCAACTTGACAGACACTAGGCCAACTCTCAGTTGACATATTGACAGAGCATTGGTCGATACGATTTGACTGACACTTAGTCCACATATCAACTGATAGTATCAACTGATACTTGGCTGACAGATGCCTTAAGTATGCATGATCCTCAAAGTCTGTACATAATATTTAAAAGTAACTGATATGCTGAGTCAGTCTTGCATATACCTTTCATTATAAAGCCATGCAAGAAATTCCTGACTTTTCCAGTATGTGTCGGGTCCCTGACAACCATCTGACCACAAGTAATCAGGCTTATACGTGTTGATCAGATCATACAGCTCTGGCATGAGAATTTCCTGACATGAAATACAAACAAAGTACAAACTAGGTTATGTTGACCTATCACCAAGTGTCATTATAAAGCCATGCAAGAAACTTTTTGCTTCCCCAATATGTCAGGTCCCTAGGACCATCTGACCACAGGTAATCAGGCTTATACATGTGTATGTTGATCAGGTCATACAGCTCTGGCATTAGAACTTCCTGACATGAAAAATTTAATAAAATCTAATTAACTGTAATAATAGATAAATATTGTATATACAGAGGGAGACATGGCGCTTTGCGGTGTTGCGGTGTTGATTGTTTTTCTGATGCAGTGATTTTAGTCCCACCGACAAGTGTTATGATGGGTTTATTTGGAAAATTATGGAAAATTATGGAAAATTATGAGTTATAAAAGTATTATGTCAAGTGTAGACGTTCAAATCACAAAGCCAAAAATATATATTGCAGTGATAAATAGATAAATAAATACTGCATCTTAACTCCCCTGGTAAAGGATACCTGGTATATGAATGGAAGTAAAAATAGTGTGGAAAATGGGAACATAGCTTTGTGCATGATTAGGTAATATATAATTTCAACATCTACACTTTTGGCATACCTTGACATAATCCCGTGTCGTAAAGTTATTGGCAAGATCCTTCTCATAGAGAGGATGGAACCATTCAAAGAGGGAATGATACAATCCAAAAGTGATGTTGGTTTTACTTCTAATGGCAGTTGCTAGCTCCCCTGAAAATTACAGCACAGACTAGTTACAGCAGGACGATTCACACTCAGGTGGAGTGTCAGGACAAGCAAGAATAATGACCATGCCAGCTGAGTACTACTTACTTAAGGTGGCTAGTAACAACACTTTCCTTTATTCTCTTGTAGTTTATACTTTGATACGTTTTTATTACCATTCTTCACCAGTTTATCCTTCAGGGTTTGGGTACCAACAAAATGTTACGAGGACAAACAATTCTGTGGGGAGGGGGACTTGCAGTGGACTAGCATCCCATCAAGGGTTAGGGTAGCAGTATCACTCTCAGTCACTTCATACATGAGAAACAGAGGTAAGCAATAGTAATCAAGTCAATTCTAGCACCTTGAAATCTTGGATTGGTGCCAATTTTACTTTTTATGCTGCACTATATTCAGATACATTGTACTGAGAGACCACATGGCAAGGGAGATTTTTGTACAATGTATCTGTGGTAAGCGGGTTTGTAGCTAAGAAAACAGCCTCCTGGCTAAGGTTTTCATCGAGACAGTCACCATTTTTTTTTTTTGCCGGAGACCTGGAACAAAATTTTCATCCCCAATCTTTTGCAACACCTTGAATGCAGGGCTACCCCGCTTTGTGTTTACAAGATGGTGGATGCAGTACATGGAAAGAGAACATGCTAAGTAAGTAATCAAAAACAAAATTTTATAATTTCAATTACTTTACTCATTATAGTGGCACCAATACTCAAGGTAGTCAGGAATTGATTCTGAACTTTTCATTTAGACAGGTTGATATGGCTCAGATATCAAATGATTGCCAGTATGTGCATAACCTAAAAACCGTTCGTTGTCCTTAAACGAGTGATCGCCAAACAAAATCCAGCCGGCAATCACCTCTTCTCAATTGACAAATTTCCCTGGCAGCTGGGGCTCAGTGACAACACCGGGTATACTGCCGATTAAAACCGTTATTGAGTTTATTAGCAGTGTGAAATCAATCAAGAGTTAATTGGCAAACAAAGTAGTTTTGACACTATAGATTACCTGTAAGCATACATAAATATTTCTCATCAGTGTAATTAATACATAACTGTCCTTACCCACTAGATCCCTGTGAGGTCCGTTGTCAACAGAGTTCCAGTTCCATGATACATTTGATCTCCAATTTGTCCATCCTTCATGATGTTTACTGGTCAGGACATAATATCTAAAGGATAATTCAAATGTCTGAATAAGTTTAACAGTGAAATTGTGAGAAATGTTAGTTTTGCATGATAAGATTAGCACTGGACTGGCACAGTCCCACAATAAATAATAAATAATATATAATTATATTAAGTCTTTTAAGTCCATGGATTTATCATTGTAACCTTTGTAGAATCAAGACAAACACAATGCTGCATCATACTGGAAATTTCTATGTCATCATCACGAGAGAACCACAAGGTTCCACAAGAACCAAAGAACTGTAAGAACCACTAGAATAATGAAATAGAAAAGAAAGATAAAGGGCAACTACTGACAACAACTAGGCCACCAGGTGAGCATAACCAACTCAAAAAACACAATTCAGAGCTCACTCACT
Source organism: Orbicella faveolata (assembly GCF_042242905.1). Taxonomy (NCBI): domain Eukaryota; kingdom Metazoa; phylum Cnidaria; class Anthozoa; order Scleractinia; family Merulinidae; genus Orbicella; species Orbicella faveolata. The sequence continues at coordinate 19,518,434 of NW_028301536.1, read as the reverse complement.
GATAAAAGTTGACTACTGAACATTTGTACCCTGACAGATTGAAAACTTGTAATCCTTTTTAAAAACTTAATAAATAGACAATTCGCCAAACTCACCTTGCTCCAGACTTTGTCAAAAGGTCAGCCCATGCCTCAGGGTCAAAGAACTCCGCCCTGAACATTGGAGCAAAGTCTTCATACTCAAAGTCTGGTGGATAGTTTTCCTTCATGAATTCCACAAAGTTTGGCTCATGGTCGTGCTTCCAGTGGTACCAAAACCATTCTGATTCAAAACTTGGTACTGAGTACAATCCCCAATGCATAAAAATACCAAACTTAGCCTCATCATACCAAGAGGGGAGAGGTCGTGAGTCCAGTGATTCCCATGTTGGTTTATACTGACTCAAAACCAGGGGAACAAGGGCAAGGGTAAAGATGAATTGTACACTATTCATTTCCAGTTGACAAAGTCCTGGACTGAAGTGCTATCTTCTAGTGATTCTGAAAAAAATAGGGAAAACAAAAACAACTATTAACTGCTGACAAATTGTAGTAACCAAAGATCAGAGCAATGCATTCACTTGTGTACTTTACAAGTATGTTTGCTCAACTTTGGTGACCAAATGACAGATAATGAACGGCATGGGAAGCTGACCTAGCCATGAATAAATGTAACCCCGGAATTTTGTCAAAATAAAGTTTTAACTTGCAATTGTGCTGCACAAAATATTTTCAAACTAAATTTCCAATAATTTACCAACACTAATATAATAGATTTCTTTAAAAAATATAGTTTTGACCAACCCACCCTGCCAGACATCACATCACCAGTATTTATTCTGTCAATTTTACCTTACGTTTGTATTGTTTGGCGTGCTACACAACATTTCCTTCGCAATCTTATGAAGGGTAAAACCTTTCTCTTGTGTTTGTACAGGTAATCAGTAAATGATACA